>NW_015635232.1:52970-56109 GCF_001515625.1 Sinocyclocheilus rhinocerous
GAATTATATAAATAATTTTAAAACACGGCCATTTAAAACCCGAGGGTCTACCATGTGCATAGTAAAGCGATCACTGCAGACAATCCTTTTGGGTGGGAATGAATGTAAACACAGATATCGGATACCAGTCGTGTCAAAAGTGAATGTAAAAAGACGTGCCAAAAAACGGATATGGTCAAAAGATCGGATCTGTGCATTAAGACTTGCAGTGTAAACGCAGCCTTATTGTCAGTTGATTTGGTTCAAATTGAAACTGAAATAAGCCTGGCTTTTTTGGTAAACTTGTTTTATGAAACAGCCCCCTGGTGTCCATGTTCAGTTGTTATTTCTACTGCAGATAATAACAATTTTCTTATCACATATTCTGCAATTTCTAAAAACCTGTGCAACATGTTCATTAAAAATTTAACTATATCACTACATGATTTTGGTATTATTAATTATTATTAATAATATTTTTAACAACATCAGTTTTCCACAATATTTCTTGAATGCAGAATCAAATAAAAAATCACTGTTGTACTTATTTTGTCTTTTGGGAAACGTGCAAGTATTAGCTTCTTGAAGGGCAGTGCTAAATGAACGAAAGTTTGCACCCCCTGGTCTTAATGCATTGTGTTTCGTTCTTGAACATCAGCAAATGTTTTCACCTTTTGTAATAGTTGTGTTTGAGTCCCTCAAGTTGCCCTCACTCTGAAAAGATGGATCTCAAAATCATACAGTCATTGTTGGAAAGCTGTTAAATATGCATGAGATGCTGGAAAACCTGAGAATGTGCTAGACCTGGAGGATTTTTCTGAAGAACAGTGGACAGTTGAACTGCTCGGGACTCTTGAACAACTATCACAAAACATGAAAACAGTTGTGGATCCAGGTAAAGACAGACAAGTTCAGATTCAACGCATGTAAATCTGTATGTTAAGCTTTGAATGGGGCAATTTTTATAAATTCAGTTTTTTTTTTGTCTTGTGGAGTATATGTAAACATCTGTTATGAGATGTAGCTTATTCAGGACAATACTAAATAAAAACAACATGACATTTTTATGATCCCTCTTTTGTTAAAATTTAAAATATTTTTGCTTATTCTGCAAACTTAGTCAGAGAATCACCAATTGCTGTTTACATTAATTGTCCATTACAGTTTACATTAATGTATAAATGAAGAAAAAAAAAACAAAGTAACCACTTTGGTAATCTAAAAAAAAAAAGCTTTTTGGATGTAACTGTAATTTGATTGCCACCTATTTAAAATTTGAAACAGTTACTCATATTTTGAAATTTAAATTGCGTAACTAAGTTTCACGTTTTCAGTAATTCCCCAACCCTAATTATGAGTTCTGCATTGTTTCATTACTGTACGTCACTGGCTCATATTAACAAGCATGCTTGTATTAGCAAGTGAGCATGAGCCACATTTGATTACATTTTATGAAACGTAAATGATATTTTCTCATCAAAAATCTTCTCCCCCAAATATTATGTCACATACCAGCCTACTTCATACATTAATTATGTGGTTTGCTACATTAAAGCACATGGAAGAAAAAAAAACTTTAATATTGTAATTTTAAGGAAATGGGTATAATATCGTATGACACGTTATCTTGCTGTTATACAGCCACGCAAAAATAAAATATCCAGTTAAATGAGTAGTTGCATCTGTATGCAGCTTCTCATATTTTCGAAATTAATAAATACGCGGCCGATCTTTCGATCTGCATAAAAATTACAGCTGAACACGGACACTAGTTAAGTAGTTAAAAACGTTTCTCCCATTACTACTTGCCAGTGGCCGAATTTGTTTTAAAATAAACTGATTCATGATACAGGGAGCAAAATGAGACGCACCTTTTGTGTGTGAGGATGCGTTTTACTCACAAACAATACCGTTCACAAAGGTTAAGTAAAAAATATTGTTACTTTCAATAATAAAAATTAATTTTACACCGAATGTAAAATATATACGACTGACTGAACGGTTTGTATCATTTGAAACACCTTGCATGCGTTAAAACACAAACCTTTTTTTTCAGCAGAATGATGCGGGACCGCGGTGCAGCCTTATGACGTCATGTCGCCTGTCCAAAATAAAAGTTCTGTTCACAACGCCACTGGCGCTGTCCCAAATCGCACCCTAAGGCCCTGTCCCAAATGGAAGATTTCATGTGCACTTGCGGTCTTACAATGGCCGCCGTGTGCGCGTGTCCACGAGACCGTAGGCGTCCCATTCGTCATTTTAACGTTCAGAAGGGTGCTCGCGAGCGCCCCCGATGCGCCCTCAATGCGCACTTCTGCCGAGCCCGTTCGCGAGCACCCTTGTGAAAGCTAAAATGACGAATGGGACACGCTACGCCTACGAGAGCCGTGGACTTAACGGACAATAGCGCACGCAGCGGCCATTGTAAGACCGCAAATGCACAAGTGTGCCATTTGGGACATGACCACTGTCAAAAAAGTGAATAGAAATACACATACAAAATATAATAAGTAAAATGTCAGGGGAATTCAAAGTGTATTTATTGGTGAAATGCCTATTTTGTCCAGTGATGTTCTGAAAATATAAATACTACCAGTGGAAGAGTGTGACATTCTGTTCTTTAAAGACAAAGCTGTAATGTTTCACTGCAGAAATCATTCCAGGGCTCATGGGTCTTTTCTCACAGCCATTTTCCCCCCATCAGTTTAGTTTGACATATTTCCACTAGATCCATAGCAAAAACTGTTTACTACTGTACAAAAAAAACAAAAAACAGGTTTGCCAATAAAATAGTATTAGGCTATTTTAAAAACAAATATGCAACAGTGGTAACGTGTTGAAGTAGGTTATTAATGCACAGTTCATACAAAGTTTGGAAAATGCTCGATGATATCCGCAACAAGGTTGGAAATGTGCTTGAATTTTTTAAATTGTCCTTGTCAAATTTCCTTTTTTTTTTTTAGAATGCCCAGTGTGAAGTATATATATCTCCAAACAGTACCGCCGCTCCCTATACGCAGAGTACGCAGTTTGCGTAGGGCACCAACTCCCCGGGGGGCACCATCCTAGTTGCTCAAAAAAAACAAAAAAAACTTCCCTTTTTTTTCTTTTGTTCTATTTATTAGGGCCCGAGCACCGATGGTGTGAGGACCCTATTGGA
>NW_015635233.1:0-1357 GCF_001515625.1 Sinocyclocheilus rhinocerous
CTGGCAATTCCAGAGACCAATAGAAAAAGAAAGTAGTGTATTAGCCAGACATAGGCAAAGTGTGGAGGTTGTTAGTATTGCGCTGCCTATAGTGTGGTTTGCGAGTGGTAGTAATAGTAGGGATATGGAAACACATAGTAAGAGTTGGTCATTAAAACTGAAACAGAAGTGAAGCAAGGTGTAGAAAAGAGAACGAATCAGAAGCGATACTTATGTCCCTTTTGCCGGTAGGGCTGTGCAAAAAATCGAATGCGATTTTCATGCGCATCTCGTCAGTAAAGCCGCTCCTGTGATTAGTAGTAGTAGATTAGTGATTAGCAGAGCCGTAGTTCACGGACAAGCTACACAAAAAAGCTACGATTTTGTGTAGCTTGTCAGTGAAGTACGGCTCTGTGTAGTAAATGCCGCTCCATCTGAACGCACGTGCTGGAGATTTACTACTAATCACAGGAGCGGCTTTACTGACGAGATGCGCATGAAAATCGCATTCGAGTTTTTGCACAGCCCTACTTGCCGGTGTCTCTGCACGGTGGAGTCGCACAGTAGAGTCGATGGTCTTTACACTCTTCGGTATTCACACGAGGAGGGCTTCACACGAGTGCTGCCGCGGTATACTAACCTTTTTTATACCACTATATATATATATATATAGTTTGCAGTATTTGCAGTATGCAGTGGTATGTGATATTTATCATCTACAATAATAGTGTAAAATCGAGTCTATGCCCAAAAAAAGCACTTCTTGACAGTTCAGAAGCATTCACTGTGTGATGAAGCCTGTTAGAACATAGTTAATGCCCCTATATTTCTAGTTATGAAAGCAAAAATATTCTTCTATGGGTTTTTGTTTTTATAAGATGATAAGATTTATAAGATTATGATATAGTCAGAGCTGGGTAGTAACTGATTACATGTAATCTGGATTGTGTAATTAGATTCCAAGAAATAAGTGTTTGTAATTAGATTAAATTACATTTTAAAATACTTGTAATCAGAGTACAGTTATTTTTTTACTAATTACATGTTATTCACACAATAACAATAAATTATTCATAATTGATTCATTGATTCTCCCTAATTCCTCTCTTTCATCTTTTATATGTTCCTTTCTAAAATAGCCTACTGCTTGTATTGACAAAGTCTTCCAGTTTTGTGGACATTCACTCAGAGATCAGTCATTAGTCAGGTTTTTTTAGTCAGGTCAGGCTTTTGTCTTTCAAGCACATTAAAATGCACAAATTCACGTTATTTCTTATTTACATGTTATGCAGGGATTCCCAAACTTTTTTGTCATCTGAACCTTCACCTAATATATTTACTTGAAGTACCTCTGAGATTTTAAAATAAATATTTTAAT
>NW_015635234.1:0-537 GCF_001515625.1 Sinocyclocheilus rhinocerous
GCTGCATTTAAATGAATTATTATTATTTTTATTATTATTATTATTATTTCTGCAGTTTAGCACCCTCTGCTGTCAGAGAGTGAAAGTGCGCTTTCATCCAGAGCGTCTCTCACATGTTCCGCCATGTGCTTCTGGTCCGCGCTTGTTTACATCAGTGTGCACACGTGTCTTTCACGCAGCATACAGCAGTGTTGTGCATTTTGACAAGTTGATGGGAAAAGTATTCTTAAAATGCATTCAAAATTCTGAATAATTTGTAATATATAATTATTCACGGTATTTAGAAGTGCCCACGATAACAATATAGTGCATATTGATTACCGTGATATATCGCATTACCGAATACCGGCACAAGTCTACTCGCAAACTACATTTCCTGTTCATCAATAAGGTAAGAACCAGAGCCATTATAAACCTAAATATACTTCATTAAATTAAATTAAATTAATTGAAAAGTGCAGTGTAGTAGTAGTAATAGAATATGTTTGTGGTCGTAATGATGACAGTAGCGCACACAAAATAGTATCTGTTCCTTGC
>NW_015635234.1:756-1420 GCF_001515625.1 Sinocyclocheilus rhinocerous
CAGGTCTCCAGGCATGCTGTGGTTTACACGGATGCCTCTACCTCCGGCTGGGGGGCCACGTACGATGGGCATGCAGTGTCGGGGGTTTGGACGGGCCTCCAACTGCACTAGCACGACAACTGCCTAGAGTTGTTAGCAGTACACCTTGCGTTTAACCATCTCAGAAGGCGCATACGAGGGAAGCACATGCTGGTTCGAACGGACAACACTGTGACAGTTGCATACATCAACCGAAAAGGTGGTCTACGCTCCCGTCGCATGTCACAACTCACCCGCCACCTCCTCCTCTGGAGTCAGAAGCATCTCGCCCGCCACCTGCTCCTTTGGAGTCAGAAGCATCTGAGGTCGCTTCATGCCATTCACATTCCGGGTCTGCTCAACCGTGCAGCCGACGAGCTGTCATGAGCTGTGCTCCCCGGAGGGTGGAGACTCCATCCCCAGTCGGTCCAGCCTCTCACTGCCAGTTGTTTTACTCCCTGACCGAGGGAACACTCGGCACAGATGCACTGGCACACAGCTGGCCGGCCGAGGGGCGCAAGTATGTCTGGAATGGGGCACCCTTTGGTACCCGTGTCCAGACCTCTGGATGCGGAGGTTCTAGATGGCCTACCCCAAGAGTTAGTAGACACCATCACTTTGGCAAGAGCACCATTTACGAGACACG
>NW_015635235.1:0-1499 GCF_001515625.1 Sinocyclocheilus rhinocerous
AGCAACATGCTAATCACTTGCTAATCTTGCTAGCAACATGCTAGTCACTTAATCATGATAACAACATGATATTATCATGCTAGTCACTTGCTAATCATGCTAGCGACATGCTAGTTTCTTACTAGTCATGCTAGCAACATGCTAATCACTTGCTAATCTTGCTAGCAACATGCTAGTCACTTAATCATGATAACAACATGATATTATCATGCTAGTCACTTGCTAATCATGCTAGCGACATGCTAGTTTCTTACTAGTCATGCTAGCAACATGCTAATCACTTGCTAATCTTGCTAGCAACATGCTAGTCACTTAATCATGATAACAACATGATATTATCATGCTAGTCACTTGCTAATCATGCTAGCGACATGCTAGTTTCTTACTAGTCATGCTAGCAACATGCTAATCATGCTAGAAATCTATTTATCTATCCTAGCGACATGTTAATCATGCTAGAAACGTACAAACAACATGCTAGTAGCATGCTAATCATGCTAGCAACATGCTAGTAACTTGCTAATCATGCTAACGACATGCTAGCAAAATGCTAATCATGCTACAAACATGCTAGCGACATGCTAGTCACTTGCTAATCATGCTAACAACATGCTAATCATGATAGCGACATGCTAGTCACTTGCAAATAATGCTAGCAATATGGTAGTCACTTGGTAATCATGCTAGCAAACATGTTAGCATGCTAATCATGTTAGAAACATGCTAGCAACATGCTAGTAACTTGCTAATCATGCTAGCAACATGCTAGTAACTGGCTCATCGTGCTAGAAATATGCTAGCGACATGCTAGTAACTTGTTAATCATGCTAGCGACATGCCAGTCACTTAATAATCATGCTAGCAACATGCTAGTAACTTGCTAATCATGCTAGCGACATGCTAGTTTCTTACTAGTCATGCTAGCAACATGCTAATCACTTGCTAATCTTGCTAGCAACATGCTAGTAACATGCTAGTCATGCTAGAAACATGCTAGTGACACGCTAGTAAATTGCTAATCATGCCAGCAATATGCTAGTAACAGGCTAATCATGCTAAAAACATGCTAATCATGCTAGAAACATTTTATCAACATCGATCTAATCTATCTAAATTTTCAAACTTCAGGCTTTTACAACTGCTTTAAATTTTCAGGCTAGGCTTTCTCAAGCCAACCTAAAGTTTTTCTGAGACAAAAATTTCTGACTATAACTCCTCCTAGAGCTTTAAAACTACAGACTCCAAATCTATCATCTGACTATTTCTGTCTATCTATCTATCTATCTATCTATAATCTGACTATTTCTATCTATCTATCTATCTCTATCTATCTATCTATCTATGTATCATCTGACTATTTCTATCTATCTATCATCTATCTATGTATCATCTGACTATTTCTATCTATCTATCCATCTATCCATCTATCTATCTACACTGAACAAAAATATAAACATTTTCATGAGCTGAACTCAAAGATCTAAGACTTTTTCTATGTA
>NW_015635236.1:0-1341 GCF_001515625.1 Sinocyclocheilus rhinocerous
AGTCAGAGAAATTCAGTAACCTGCTACCAAGAAATCATTTGATTAGAATGAGTAAACAGTGGAGAACAATTGAATAATTACATTAATAATTCCACCGATAAAACCATCAACATCATCTTTGTTCATCAGCATAATTGTAGTATATGTGGCTGCATATAGGTTATTAAAGTAACTTAGTCTGGAGTATTGATGATAGTTTCATCAGTGTCCCACTAGAGGGCAGTGTTATGCTGAAGTGTAGAAGTGGTTACTTCCGATCTGCATGTGTTCTGGTTGCGGTATTAAAAGACGATTAACAGTCACAGTGCTCTCCTCTCATGTTTTATGAATAGAACCCACATTCACAGTGCTCTCCTCTCGTTTTATGAATAGAACCCACATTCAGAGAACATGATAATAATGATAAACATGTTAGCATCATTAGCAGGTTAACAGGGAAACATGTTCCTCAAACAAACAACACTACTGCTACAATAACACAAAACACACAAAGCTTTAGTTAAAATAATAAAAACTTACATTGTAAAAGTTCTGCATGAGTTTTACATTCTGGCTGTCTAAATTTCATAAACCACTGCAGGTTTAGCGAGATTCAAGTAAAAACAAAACTGAAAGTATCATTCCCAAAGTTGAGAGCTTTCAGTCTTTCAGAGAGAAAATGGTTGGAGTCTCAAGGATGATTATGATTGGTCTTTATTGCCCTCTGCTGGTTATTCTATCAAAGCAGATTGAGCTGTGAGAAGATGTGTGGTCTATTAGCTTGCACAGACCATATGACTGATAAAAGCATGGATAAAACAGTGTGTGTAGATTTGTGAGTCCAGACACAGTCCAGAGACAGCCAGGTAATAAGAGCTAATAATAAGAGGGCAAAGTCCATCAAACATTGTGGATCAAATTGAGTATCAAATACGATTGAATGTCATGCTTAGAGCAGCTGAAGTTCATTTTGAACAAGATCCCTGATGATTTGTGTACAGTTCGAGCAGCAGATTTCAGCTCTGATTGTCTGAATCGGATGCAGCTTCACAAAGAAGCTGTTTAGTTTGAAAGTAACTGTTTCTGGACATGAAAACTATTTAAACATCCTCTCATATCTCCTTATAATATTATCAATAAAGCATTATTAGGTAATTAGAACCTCAGATGATGCCAACCCTGAAACCACGTACAGAACTACCAAATTTAGCTATAAGTTTGATTGCATCATATAATAATTGCTGTTAATAGTGTTCATCGTCTGTTTGATTACGTCTTTATTTGATTTTTTTCATACATTTCTGCCATATGTACATTAACTGACAGTCACCATTGATAAGCTACCACTAAATATTGTAGAAA
>NW_015635236.1:1351-1551 GCF_001515625.1 Sinocyclocheilus rhinocerous
CAGTCACCACTGATAAGCTACCACTAAATATTGTAGAAACCTAATTTGCTGTAAAGTTGTATTTTTTATATGTATATATGTACTGTATATTTGTATCGTGAAAAGCGCTATACAAATAAACTTGAATTAAATTATTTTTCTGAACGTAAATGGAAATATATATATATTGTGACGAGTCGGCTGCCTCCCCCTAATTATCA
>NW_015635237.1:0-2016 GCF_001515625.1 Sinocyclocheilus rhinocerous
AGATGCTGCAGGAGAGTTACGTGATCCAAGCTGCCCAAAACATGAATTCTTTATTTTAAGCTTTAAGCTAATGCTGTCAGGGAAAATACAGATTCAGTTTGCAGGTAACAGAAAAAGTTTATTACGCTCTCACTGAGCAATAGGGAAAAATCAACAGGAACAAAAAATAGAGGAAGTCCCAAAACAAAGTCCACAGGACCAGGAAAGAGCCTCTCAGCAGGGACCGATCCTAGCGTCATCCGTGACGCAGCGTCAAATTTTCACTGACCAGAGCGTCGTTCGAGACGCAGCGTTGAGGACTCACTGAGCTCCCCGATGAGAGCGTTGAGCGTGCAGGGAGGGGCTAGGGCGATGTCTCAATCTCGACAGAGCTAGGGATATCCAGGGCAGGTAGTAGAACAGATAATGACTGGCAGGATGAGAAGGAGAAGTTCAAAAACAAAAACCGCACTCAGGGCTGAAAAGACACAACACGGCAAGACAAAGCAATCATGACAAGAAGGTCACGAGCGAAGCATGCACAACATACAACAATGGTCTGACAAAAGACTGAGCACGGTCACGAGCGAAGCGTTGCACAACATACAACAACGGTCTGACAAAAGACTGAGCACGAGAGGATCTAAAATGGGGAAGGGCTAATGAGGAATGAATGGCAACAGGTGTGACAGAAAACACAAAAGAGAATTAAGGATAACGAGAGGGAGGGGAAAAACACCACACAGACAGCGGCGCACATGGTGAGCTGTCAAAACAAAACCCATGTGCTCAGAGACCAAGCACACAGACACAGAAAGACAAAACACAGCAGATCAGACCGAAGTCATGACAAATGCATTATGGCGATATAATGGCTTGTCCTGGCAGGGCGGTTGACAGATGCGTGTGCGTCCTCAGCGCAAAAACTTTCAGTTTATGGTCATATCCTTATCTGTACATTTCACAATTACACACGAGCATTTCCATTTTTGCATAAAGGCCTGCCCGGACAGTCTGTTTTCAGTAGGGTTGGGCGATGTCTACCAAATTGGCATCGGACGATGTCTACAGTGAAACATCGTGATGGACGATGACATCGGGGGGCGGGGATGGGGTTAGGGGTGTGCCCGAAGCGTGAAACAAATAACGCATTCTACAGAGCCACTAAAAGGTTAGCCGCTTGCTAGCGGTAGCCTGTTGCATTACAGTACATGAAAGTTCACTTACCACATACACAGAGTAAGGAGAAATGTCTGATAGGACGATGGCAAATGATTTGCGAAATGTCTGATAGGATGATGGCGAATGATTTGCAGATCCTGAGCACCAATGACAAACATCTAATCTTGTCAAATGTGTGGTAAGTACTGTTGCTCCATAGTATAGAGTCCTTGTGATCGCGAATCTCAAAAGTGAAAGTAAAATGAGTGCGCGCAATCAAAATCGGTTTTATACATTCGCCTATACTTACCCAACAATATAATTGCAAGAAAAAGTATTTTTTTATCCTCCCATCTTGTAGGCTATTTATTCCCTTTAGGGTTTCCGTAGTACACTTCATTTCTAGAGCTGCACCGCTCGATCGGCCAGGGATCGGAATCGGACGATTTGCCTCATGATCGGCTCAGATCTGTGATCGGCCAATCATTCTCACTTCTTTCCGATTCCGAGCCGATCAGTTTTGTTACCAGCGGCACAGGCAATAACGTCAGCCGCGCATTCTCGCTCTCTTCTCTCCGACGACCCCTTCTCTCTCACAAACGTCTCATTCGCTCCGGTTAAATAGTGCTTGTATTGCGCATTATTTTAGTCTTTCCCGCAGGTTTCTCGCTTACACCAAAAGCACGCGCACCAGAAAGAACCGATCTTAGTGGAGCACTCGGTCTCAAACAGCTTGTGTGCCACAAATACCAAAATGAGTGGCTAACCACGCTAAAACGTTGAAATACATACAAAATTATGTCAAAATGCCCATCTTGGTGAGTTTTAGGTATGGAACGATTACCGGTTTCACGATAAATCACAATAAAATGCCCT
>NW_015635238.1:0-485 GCF_001515625.1 Sinocyclocheilus rhinocerous
CAACCAGTTTTCCCTTTCATGTTTGCAACTGGTTCAAAATGATGCTGCTTGCTTCTTAATGAGGAAGAAAAAGAGGGAGCATATCACCCCTATTTTAGCACATTTACATTGGCTACCAGTTAAATTTAGAATTGAGTACAAGGTTTTAACTTTTGTGTTTAAAGCCTTGCATGGTCTGGCTCCAGTCTACATCTCAGACCTTATTTGTCCATACTCACCCCGGAGATCTCTTAGATCATCCTCTGATAATCTATTAACCGTCCCATTGTCTCATTTGAAATCTAAAGGTGATAGAGCCTTTTCTGTATTAGCCTCTAAGCTGTGGAATTCGTTACCTCAATCTGTTAGGTTATCATCTTCTTTATCTGCATTTAAATCATCATTGAAAAAGTATCTCTTTTTTCAGGCCTATTTATAATTGTTGGATATGTTGGTTTTACTGAGTTAAATTCTTATTCCTGATTTTTATTTGGTTTTATGGGTTA
>NW_015635239.1:0-1123 GCF_001515625.1 Sinocyclocheilus rhinocerous
TGTGTGTGTGTGTGTGTATATATATATATATATATATATATAATATTATTATATATAATTATCTATATTATAATTTTTTAAAACCTTGAAAAAAGCACCATCAGGCATCTTGGTAGACTGAGTTTAATTTCTTTTGATTATGAATTGAAAAGCAATGTTAGCAGAGTGCAGACATAAGCACTACAAGGAATGATAGATGCAGGATTGGGTGAAAAAGGCATGCTTTGTATGAGCCAAATCATTGCACTCCAATTACAGCAGTGAAGAGCGACTCTTTCATCTCGCCATCTATAGTTTTCTCTTCACTCCAGGACTCCAGGACGTCCCACCCATACATCCCTACTTCATTCCACTCATCTACAACAAAAAGGCAATCCTACAACTCACACAGCAGAGTGCAAACACAGGTCAGTGCCTGGGGTGAAGAGTCAACAGAGAAAGAGGCGGTACGCGACCCGTATATGTAAAAGAGTCTGTTTAATATCAGCGAGAAAATTGCTTTGGTTGTTATACGTTGAGGTCATTTTCACATTTAATCAGTTTTACAAAACACAGTTCCCCCAAAAGTATTCAGACACTTAAGCCTCACTCATTAATGTATGAATTTTTTGGTATTTGATAATAAAATATCAAACCAAGTGATATTTATTTGAAAGAAATAAAGCACTAACATAATTTACAAGCCAAATTCTTCAAATTATTGTCTGAAGAATAAAGAAGAATTTGAAGAATTTGGCTTGTAAAGTATGTATGTATTAGTGCTGTCAAACGATTAATCGCATCCAAAATAAAAGTTTTTGTTTACATAATATATGTGTGTGTACTGTGTATATTTATTATGTCTATATAAATACACACACATACATGTATATATTTAAGAAAAATAAATTATGTTTAAATATTAAATATATTTATCTGTAATATAAATAATATAAATATATACTGTATGTGTGTATTTATATATTCATAATAAATATACACAGTACACACACATATATTATGTAAACACAAACTTTTGTTTAGGATGCGATTAATCGCAACAGCACTAAATGTGTGTATATATATATATATATATATGTGTGACTCTGGACCACAAAACCAGTCATAAGTAGCACGGGTATAT
>NW_015635240.1:0-145 GCF_001515625.1 Sinocyclocheilus rhinocerous
CTTTATTTTAAGCTTTAAGCTAATGCATTAGCGTGATGGCTTGCCTTGCCAGGTGCTTTGACAGATGAAATAAGGTAATACAATTAGAAATAATTATTTATTTTTGCTTTTTTACTTTTCTCTGTATATTTATGTATATATTAGG
>NW_015635240.1:622-702 GCF_001515625.1 Sinocyclocheilus rhinocerous
TTTGCATTTATACAAGCAATCCTGCGGTTCATAAAGAACTTTGTTTTCCTACCTCCACGAGTGCCATCTATGCCATCTAT
>NW_015635240.1:2131-3045 GCF_001515625.1 Sinocyclocheilus rhinocerous
ACCTGCCTGTTCTGTCTGAGGGCCGTATATTTACCACAGGTACAGCCTGCTCTGAGCATCGTTATGCACATGCTGCGCACAGACCACGCAAATAAAAGGCGTGACGCTGAAAGCATGCGTGCAGCGCGTGCATAACAGTCCGAGTGAAGGCTGTACCGGTGGTCAATAAGAATAAAGCGCAGATATGCGGTTCTAAATGGCCGTCGGGAACGGGATATTGTTAGACCGCCCTCTCCCGTTCAAATTACACCAGAGTTACCGACCGCTACCGCGTTTTATTCGGGAATTTAATCCCGCGGCGCAAAAAATCAGGTCGGGTGCTGCGGGAATGCAGACCTCTACTTGCAGCGCAGCAGTAGACTCGGTGCGGAAACGATCTCACCGCACCGCTACTGGACTCATACCAGACAGCAACCGTGTGCAGTGAGCGCTTTAATCCGTTAACATGAGCGCGGAAAAAATATGCATCGAATACACACTGCAAGTGGAGTAATGTGAACCTGGCGTTATGTGTGTGCGCTGCGAGTGTGCATGAGCGTACGGTCTCCAGGAGAGCGCGCGAGCGCTGAATGGTTAAACACCGGCAAGAATTAAAAAGAAATGCAATTTATAAACTTTAGTGACGATGTGACACTGTGCATGTGACAATTCCTGTGTCAACTGTGCAGCATGGCTTATAGGCAGACGCGATGTGTGGTGATTTGAAGTCATTTGTGTATTTTGAGAGAGAAAGAGAGAGAGCGCATGCATGGTGATTCACTCACGCTGCTTGTGAAATTATGTCTCACACAAGGGTTTCAAATTACTTTATAAGTTATTTAATGAAGAAATATGAAGGTGAGTACCTCACCTACAGAATTATAATTATTTCACCCGCGCCGGACAGAGACTGAGACGGTGCCGCTGCATGTCGT
>NW_015635240.1:3214-3400 GCF_001515625.1 Sinocyclocheilus rhinocerous
TATATTTATTTATATATTTATTTTTGCTTTTTTACATTTCTTTGTACATTTATTTATTTCTAATTATGGCAGGATTGGCATTCCATTCAAAACCAGTCATAAGGGTCCATTTTTGTACATTTTGTCAATTTAAATAGTAACTTCCACAATCTGAAAGCTGAATAAATAAGCTTTCCATTGATGTAT
>NW_015635241.1:0-196 GCF_001515625.1 Sinocyclocheilus rhinocerous
CAAAGTTGCGAATTTAATTTATTCGCAAAACTGGAATATCTAACATTTCTGGGAGGCAATTATACAGAAATACTTTGACAGACTTTGCGCGTGCATTTCCGAATGACAACATTTCAGATGCTGTGGAATGAGATCGGTCCGCTGGTTAGTAGTCAGGTTTTGCCGTCACAAAGCCACATGACTTTTTTGTGCTTGG
>NW_015635241.1:260-967 GCF_001515625.1 Sinocyclocheilus rhinocerous
TTCGCAAAATGCATTTCCATCTCCCATTATTCGCATCAACCCTTTTTCGCAAAAAAGTCAAAAACCACCTCAAGCGAGCGTAAAAACTTTTTGGCGAATTAAGGGATTTTTATTCGAAATTTGGCGTTTCCATCACTCGTTTCTCATGCGATACTTCAAAATGCGCATTAAAATGGGGTGATGGAAACATAGCTATTGTTAATGTATTTGGTCTTGGCGGAATAGATCTGCTACGCTGCTGCTGCTGTGGCAGAGCAAGTGCCAAGACTTGCTACTACCAATACATCCATAACATGCTGCTGTAAGCATGTAAGAAATACTGCTGCTGCACATATAACACATATGAATAACCCCCCACAAAGCAGGAGACACGTTACATAAAACAATACAAGCCAATATATGCATGACGCTGAATATAAGGATAAACTGCTGCATCAGTGGACATGCATGTATCCACACACATGAAGATGAACAGACAAGGAAAGACAAGACACCCCCCACAAAGCAGATCTATCGCCAAGACATTTGTACTGCTGCTGCTCCGAAGAGCCATGTGAACCGCATGTATTACTATCTCCGATGCATGCCATTTTACTCTCTCGTGTAGATAAAGTTATCAGGGTTACAGTGCACACACTCCTGGGTGGACTGACTTGAATGAGCAAATAAAGCAGAATATAAACGTTCTTTCTCCGTTTTCTGAATTA
>NW_015635242.1:0-202 GCF_001515625.1 Sinocyclocheilus rhinocerous
TAGTGTGGCAGCCTTGCTTGGATAGCAGGAGCGGCTAATTACCTTCAAGATTGAGGAGCAAGCTGATTTTGGGGTTTCGCTAGCTGGATGGGTCAGTATTCTATGGGCTAGGCTTAATGATGGATTGAGGTGATCCAGTCGGGATCCCGTGGCAGCTCACTGTGATCCGCCGTGGCGGCAACTGGCACTTCACCAACTAAGC
>NW_015635242.1:218-558 GCF_001515625.1 Sinocyclocheilus rhinocerous
AGGCAACTGTCACCTCACCAACTAAGCACTAGAGGGGGTGTTACCTATAGGTGAACAAAAATGGCTAGAATACAGAAATTAACTTTAAATTTGAATTCAAACACTGTTTAAACTAAATTTAAATAAGTGAGTGGTAAAGTGAGAGAGAAGAGGGGGAGAGAAACCTGATTTTTTTTTAAAAATTTAAAAACGGAACAAAACAAACAAACAAAAAAAAATTATAAAAGTAATAAAAGATCATAAAGTAAAAACAAAAATAATACTGAATATGAAAAGCTAATAAAAAAACAAGAAATAAAAATAAAACTGCAGGTAACTAGAATGGCTAGAATGATAATGA
>NW_015635243.1:0-818 GCF_001515625.1 Sinocyclocheilus rhinocerous
TACGATTTTGATCCTTACTACATGCGCTAATGCATTAATACTGTAAGAAAGTATTTTCTGCGGCCACGGAAATATTTCTTTCCTAGAGTTGATATGAACTTGCACTGAATGTTCGCTGGACGAACAGATTGGTTGATGGCAATTTAATTCTGCTGATGGCAATTTAAATCTGCTACAGTTACTACTGGCAGCTGATATAAATAATTGTAATTAATCATAATTAATTGTAATTATTTATATACATTTCCCTTTTGTGCTAATTTGCTACAACAAATAGCATATAAAATAACGCCCCAACAAAGCTGGAAGAAGAAAACAAAACAATGAAATATGTAGTCTACTGCTATACAATAATATGCTTAAAATCATCCCTATAGGCAGAAGAAATCTAAAAGGAAAACCCCCCAGAACAAGCAGATCTATTGCCAAGACATATGTACTGCTGCTGCTCCGGAGAGCCGTGAGACCGCGTGTTTGCTATCTATGTGAGCCTGGGCCGGCTTTGCCGAATGGCTTAACGTTAGTGAACTATTGCTGTGTGTACCTGATCAGTTGACCAGATAGCTTAAACTAGTGACCTGAGTTAAATGTGTTTCTGGGCTAATGGAGACCTGGCTCAGGCTCGGGCGGCCTGAGCAAATAGTTTTAAATTTGTCATTCAAGAGATGTCATTTATTTATTTTTTTTCTATTAACGTTCATCAATACTTACCTTTAACTTATTAATAAGCTAAGAATAAATCACTGTACACCCTGTAGTTGTGGTATCATATACCCAGGATTAATTCTGCCTCAAAAGCAGCTGCTCATTTATTTTGA
>NW_015635244.1:0-1019 GCF_001515625.1 Sinocyclocheilus rhinocerous
TACCACGGTGTCAGACTGTTTTCCTTAGTCTTCCTTAAGCGTTATACTGTCCTCTGCATGCGTGTGTGTCGAGCATGCATATACAGATAGCCAAACATTGCAAGGAGATGACTGATCAGCTTCAATGACCACTCAGATGATTGAATAAATTTTCTCTTTACTTTTGCTTGAGTGCAATCATGTAGTTCAATCTCCGTTACATTCTTTTGTGAAACTGCAAAATAAATACAATAAATGCTTACTTAAATAAAAACAAATCAAATACAATAACTCGTTATACAACGTTCACATTTACATTGGTAAACTGCAGTAATGATATTTATGCCGATCTTTTGAATGTGAATACAATGCATGTGAAACGCTAGCATGCTTCCAAAATTTAAAACTCTTAACAAAATACAAACACAAAGTATAAACATAATGAATATAAACTATAGACTTACAAGCAAAGCTTCTTAGGGGTTTGACACAACAGATTGGAAGAAGATGAAAGAAACATGCAATCTCTCTGCTGCGAAATGGCCGCTGTGCTTTGCGTGCTTTTACGCTATGAAGCATAACAAATAAAGTTTTGTCAAACTGGATTTGAACTCAACCTATGTCAAACAGCGACCTCCAGTGGAGAGGAAGAAGTAATGTTAGACATGACATAATAAGCGTAAAGAAAACAGCAATAGACGCGAATGGAAACAGGAATGACAAGCTAACTGGCTAACGAATGCTAACGCGTTGCACTCGCTGTACTGGCTAACGAATGCTAACGCGCTGCACTCGCTGATTTAGAATAAAAGCGAACGATCAGATTAATCAGATTAGTTTGATCGATAATATCAGAAATATGGTGGGAATTAAGTTATATTTTATCACTTTAAACAACAGAGAGTGATAGTAAGATAGAGATTCAACAGAAAAGCAAAGCTACATGGAGCTATAATCACAAACCACTCAGGAGCACGGTACACAGGAAACGGTACACACCACTGTCATGCTGTCTGAGCGGACTAGCACGTGGTGTCCCT
>NW_015635245.1:0-1810 GCF_001515625.1 Sinocyclocheilus rhinocerous
ACTTACAACAACAGGTTGACAGACAGGATATGACAAATGAACTACGGCGATAGAAATTGGCGAATCCCAGGAATCTCTGCATTTCCTTGATGGTAGTCGGTTGGGGCCAGTTCCAAACAGCATCCACCTTCCTCTGGTCCATTTGTACTCCTGCAGGGGTGACGATGTAGTCCAGGAAGTGGACGGTGGATTGGTGGAATTCACATTTCTCAGCCTTTAAATACAGGCGGTGTTGGCGGAGGCGTTGGAGCACCTCGGTGACATGGCCACGGTGTGATTCGAGATTGGGTGAGTATATGAATATATATCGTCTATGTAGATGAGGACGAACCAGTTGAGCATGTCTCTGAAGATCTCATTCATAAAGTTTTGGAAAATGGAAGGTGAGTTGGAAAGCCCATAGGGCATCACCCGGTACTCATAGTGCTCGGTGGGCATCACAAAAGCAGTTTTCCATTCGTCCCCCCTGCGAATGCGGATGAGGTTATAGGCGCTCCTTAGATCAAGCTTGCTGAAGATGCGGGCACCGCGGAGCTCTTCCAAGGCGGCCGGGACCAGAGGAAGGGGATAGGTGAACTTCACCGTCTGGTCGTTGAGGGCCCGTAATCGATGCACGGCCTCAGACCCCCATCTTTCTTGGCCATGAAGAAGAAGCTCGACGCTGCGGGTGAGGTGGACGGACGGAAGAACCCCTGTTGCAAGGCTTCGTGAACGTACTCCTCCATAGCGGCTCTCTCTGGGATTGACAGTGGATAGACGTGTCCTTTGGGTAATTGGGCCCCAGGCAGCAGGTCAATGGCACAGTCCCATGGCCGGTGAGGTGGAAGGTGAGTGGCTACGACCTTGCTGAACACGTCCTGGAACGCCTGATATTCGGGAGGAATAGGAGTGACTTGCGATGAATCTGGGCTTTCCACCGAGGTGGAACAGACAGAGAGGTTGGTTCGGACGGAGATCGGGATAGGCAGATCCCGTAGACATTCCTGCTTACACTCCACACTCCACTTGAGTATTTCCCCGGACTTCCAGGCGATGGTGGGCTGATGTTTAGAGAGCCAGGGTGTCCCAGGACGATGTCCACGACTGCCTCCTCCAGCACCAGTATCGAGATCCGTTCGGTGTGGAAACACCCAACCCGTAGAACGACCTCGGGCGTGCGGTGCCGCACCAGCCCCTTGCCCAGCGGCTTTCCCTGAACAGTGGTGATCTGGTAGGTGGTGGCATTTTTGCAGCGGGGGATTTGGAATCCGGCAAGGCTGCGAGAGGAGATGAAATTCCCCGATGCTCCAGAGTCCATGAGGATTTTGACTGGAAAGGATTGGGTGTGATACATTAGAAGCGCATTTATATGAGGCATGCAGGACACATCAGGAGTGATATGGATAATACTCACCGCTGGGCGTGGTGGACGAATGGGACAGGTGCGGAGCTGGTGCTTATTGGATCCACAGTAGAGACAGAGACCACGGGTGAGTCGACAAGATCGTTCCGTGGAAGATAGGTGGTAACTATCCGTGATCATGGGCTCTGGTGTGGGAGATGAGAGGCTGGGTGAGGCAGCGGCAGCGGGCATGGGCTCCATATGGCAAGCGGTTAGGTATTGAGAGATGCGAACCACTTTTTGGAGGAAGCTGTCGAGCCCCACGGTGTCATCGTAGATGGACATCTGTTGCCGTAAGACGGGGTTTAGGCCTTGGCGGAAAGCAGAGAGCAGGGCAGCCTCGTTCCAGCCGCTGCTGGCGGCGAGAGTGTGGAAGCGAAGCACATACCTGTGGATTGATAAATCCGCTTGCCGCCGTTGAAATAGCTC
>NW_015635245.1:2070-2435 GCF_001515625.1 Sinocyclocheilus rhinocerous
AACATTGCAAAAAAAACCCGCTGCAGGAGGCGGTGACAGTCGGCGGGAGGTGTGACGCCCGATCGGTAAAGGGCTCCGGTGAGGATGCGCTCCGAGGATCCATGAGAGTCCTTGTTGTAATCCTTTTAAAAGGGCTGGTCTTCTGTCACAACCGGGACAAGGAGGCAAACAGGCAGATTAAATCAAGCAGGTGAGTTTATTAAAGCAACTGAGGAGAAGCTTCCAACAGAAGAGAATCAAACTGAGGAATCAATGGAAGCAGCGAACACAGTCTTATCTGGGGGTGAAAATCTTGTCCTTCGACAGATGGCAGAGGAGTTCTAGCTCGACAGGCGGGTAGGTAGGCAAGGGACCCGTGCTGAGAA
>NW_015635246.1:0-1293 GCF_001515625.1 Sinocyclocheilus rhinocerous
GGCCCTGAGACAAGAACCAAGGTTTCCTCCACATGTCCAAGGCATCTAGGCATCGCCACTTTTCTTGACAGTGAGTGACCGGCCTTCTCTGACTCTCGCGACTGCGGTGAGGATTGACTCAATCCGAGCAGGAGACATACGTGCCTGCATCGTGGTCGAATCCCACACCATGCCCAGATAAGTGGTTCTCTGTACTGGAGGACAGCACACTTTTCTTGGCGTTAAGTCTTAACCCCAGCTCTTTTGTGTGAACGAGAATGACATTTCGATGTCGAACCGCCATCCGCTCTGATTGAGCTAATATCAACCAATCGTCGATGTGGTTGAGTCGTGAAAGTGTGGGGTGAGAGTGCAAGGCCAAAGGAAGAACCGGTATTGGTAGGCAGTTCAATAACCAGACGAGCAAATACGGTCTGGTGAGTAAGATTCACATCAAAAACCGAAATGATGTAATATGCACGTTGCCTTGGCAGTGCGCAAGCCGCTCAGTCACACAAACAACATCAATCTCCTCAGAGAAAGATGGCCGCAGCAGCGAGCTCTCACTCAGAGGGGGAAGAAACCGAAGCGCGGGCTTCCAAGCCTCGAGAACTAGCTCTAGATAACGGGAACACGGGTGGAGATAGGACGAGCCATCTCCAACCTGTCCTCCAGACCATGTGCGATCCCCGATCTCCAACCTGTCCTCCAGATCATGTGCGATCCCCGCGATCTCAGTCGCCGCCGTGCCTCAGCAGCAGTGGGGCCGCAATCGCAAGATCACAGGCACGGACACACTCCTCAGAGCGTGCCCAGCGAGAGCAGAGCGCTTCACAACGGGAAAAGCACAATTAGCCCCCCAAGAGCTGACTGCGCGAACTCCGCTCCCAATTAATGCTGCTCATTATAATATCAGGCATAATATGCTTGTGCAACTGGCGAGCTCTTCGACGCCCTCTGTATCAATCTCCTCGGAGAAACGCGGGCTTCCGAAACCCCGAGAGTGGGCGCCGGATCTGGTGGTTAAGGAAGCAGATAGGGACTCGCCCGTCTACATTCCCTCCACCAGATCCATATGCAAAACCCACGAGCAAAAGTGGGGCCGGCACCGCAAGGAACGCTAGTGAAGGCTCCCTCCTCAAAGAGAGCCTTCTGAGAGCGAAGCAAGGCAGTAACAAATGCTACCAAAGCGGGCCGTCAGCTCCCTCGAGAGCTGACTCTGCGTGCTTCGCTCACAAGCAGACAACAAACAAACTGTGTGTATCCCCAACCGTAAAGTAACGCGGGCAGGGAGGAACACACAGCCTGAACGCT
>NW_015635247.1:0-855 GCF_001515625.1 Sinocyclocheilus rhinocerous
CGGCGCGGCCGGCGGATTCGACGAAGGAGGCTTGCGACAACCACAGAAGTAATGATTATGATTTTGTCAGGGAAAAACAGTAAGGAGGCTGCATTAACATTTTAATAATGTATTGATAAACAAGTGCTTTCTTTGTTTTGGTTTAAGAGATGAAGTCGGCGACACTGACTCGTCAACTCCGCAGTAGTGATGCACCTGTATGCATGTTTCATACGGATTACATAATCTGAGAATATTAGTTGTCCATTTGAATTGGTTTATTTGAAAGTAGACATTTCACTCTCTATAGATATATTTTTCATGTCTGTAGGGCAAAGATATACAAGGAGTTTCGAGCTCAAGTTCACAGTGACCGAGACGGAAGAAAGCGCATCCTGTTTGTTTTCATTATTTTACAAAGCACAATGTTTTGTTGTTATTGTGAGTGCACACAAATAAACGTAGAGTCTTTACAGATTTGAAAGATGTATTTCTCTTATCTGTATGAAAAATGAGTATTTTAAGAGCGAGTGAGCGGACCGGCGCCTCCATCTGTCCTGCAGTGAGCGCGCTGCTGTTCAGCTTCCACACAGACACTGAATAGCGCACATTTCTCTAGGTTAACATTAGATTGAGTGCCATGTAAAGTTGCTGCTACTAACATATTCCAGATGATAAGCCATATTTGAGGTTGATGAATGATAGGCGAGCGTTTGGATTAGGGTTGGGTATCGTTTGAATTTTATCAATTCTGATTCCGATTTTTTAGACCCCCAGTTTCGATTCCAATGTGATTAAATAATGATATCAAACATTTATCTTGTGTCTCTTTTTTTTTTACAAACCATTTATTGGAGCTGAATACCATGAACAAAA
>NW_015635248.1:0-1232 GCF_001515625.1 Sinocyclocheilus rhinocerous
CATTTTTAAATCAACTTCTTTAGAAGTCAGTATGGAAGCACAAAAATCTTATATAGATATGAATAAAAAATATGTAAAATGCTTTACCTGAGCAGATGACTCCAGCATCTTTAGAATGATCACAGTTATTTTTACCCCACCCAAATGACCCACAGTTCTTTAATGTGGACTCTGATCCAGTACACACGACAAAAGTCATCCAGATTGGTCCTGATCCTGGTCCAAAATGAGCATCACCCAGAGCATCTACAGGTTCTCCACAGTCCAGTTCTCTACACACCACTGCAGCATCAGGCAAATCCCATTCCTCGTCACACACTGTTCCCCACTGACCTCTATGAAGAACCTCCACTCTACCAGCACAGCGACTGTGACCACCAACCAACCTCACATTCACACTGTCTGAAAATTGAACAGAGACAATGAGAGAGAGATGAAGGGATGAGAGAGTTTAAGAATCACAAATTGGGACACATATGTCTGAATATTTAAATGAATATTCCGATTTCAAGTTGAGCTCAATCAACATCATTTTTGGTATGTTAACATAAAAATTTATGTTTATTCCTCCCTACTTTAAAAAGAAAAGCAAATTTGAGGCTATAGTCAGGCATTTTTACACTAAAATCATGTTAACACACATTGTTTAGTATTTAAGGTTTACAGCTTGACCCTCATTCACTTCTATTGAAAATTACTGTCTCACTTTAAGCCAGATTTTGTGTGTGTGTGTGTGTGTGTGTATATATATAAATATATATTTAAGCAGGAACAAGAAATTAATTTTTGTGGAACACAAAACGATGATGTCAACTTTAATATTTCAGACCCCCCACAACATAATATATATTAATCAAGGAATGATTAAATTTTCTTTGGTAAAAATAAATATGGGACTGACTCAAACTAACATGTCTGTCAGTGATATTTCCAAATGAATGTTTATCACATCAGAGTATCGTCGCAGATACTCTAGTGACTCCAAAAGTTTGATGAATTTCACTGCCATCCGATACTCTAGTGACTCCAAAAGTGCGATGAATTTCACTGCCATCCAACTCGAGGGACCGAGACATGTGCTTATAATGAATATTAACATTATTCTGAGACTCCATGAGAGAGAGAAATAATAGAGAGAGATAAACTGCCTGCTAAGCAATACAACATACTGTGCAAATGCAATTACCGTCATCTAAAACAACACATTACAGTACAGTTTAATTTTAAGTGAC
>NW_015635249.1:0-1576 GCF_001515625.1 Sinocyclocheilus rhinocerous
TTATTTAATTAAAAGCAGGGTAATTTAAATTTCATTTTTGTATTTTAATTTTTAAACTTTATAGTTTTGTTGCAAATTAATTAAGAATTTATAGTGCTATATCTCAGCTTAATTAAACATAATTATATTGTATACACGGTTTACAACATCTGTAAAATATTGCACTGAAATGTGCGCTGAAGGAATTTGCGTATTTCAACTATACCTGTAATGTTTGTGGTTTTTCATCATTATACAGTCTGTTTAAATAAATATTCAGAAACAGAAGCAGTGCTACTTTTTGTCTTTTTTTCTGTATAACTTTTATTAAACTGCAGGTCAAAATAGAATAGGCCTATACCCTAATTAAGGATAAATTATATTGGAACACGGATGCACGTTGCGCCGAACAGCGCCGAACAACAGGCAAATAAAATATAAACTGAGGTTACAAAAGTGATTCAGTCAAGATCAGTGAGGGATTTTCTTTTCTTTTGTTCTGTGATTAACCGCAGTAAAGATAGTTTGCGGTTTGATATTCAGATTTCTTTTGGCTATAAATAGGCTACGCAGCGCGCTGTCATAGACATGCAAATAATAGGCTACAGGATATCATTCTCCATGATTTGTGAATTCAGGTGACGCTGTCCTTCGGGCCGAAATCAGGGGTTTTTTTCATAGCGACTCTTATTTTTATAATGCCTATAGCTCCAAAAGTTGGACACTTAGAGGAATGAAACCCGTGTCATCTTCACCAGCTTGGTAAGTCCGCTAGTAAGGAATGTGAAAGAAAGGCGTTCTTCATGTTTAACGTCTATTACCAATAAACACGCAGACTGCTGGAATACAAAAACATTGTTTTAGGTCGAGCTCGATTTGTGAAAACGTTCACAATCGCATTTTATCGTGTGGCAGTGTTTATCTTTGCTCTGCCCCCCGTTTTTTGTAGCCTATAATAATGTCATTCGGTGCTGTTCCTGTGAATCAATAATCATCTACACTAGTTTTGGTCGAAATAAACCCTAAGCTAATTCACTAACAGATGTGAAAATGTCTGGAGAGCAGCGGTGAAACAGCGCGTAACTTAACTCACGGAGTTTCGACTACAGCTTTGAGGGAGGAGATTATAACAATCGCTGGCTAAATTTGCGGCTTCATACCACACTAAAAATCATGTACGCTAGAATAAAAACATATAATAATCTAATTAATTTACCGAACTTGCATAAAATCCTCTGTTCTGTGTCTCTCTCTCTCTGTTGTCTGTGATGTGACGTCAGGTGGCGCGCCGCGCGCTATTTACAGCAATCCTGTATTATTGCCCTGTGTATTACGGTCTGGCTACAGCAAGGTTACAGCAATACTGTAAAATAATAAATTACAGTATTTTACTGTAATGGATAAATGTGGTATTGTACTGTAGGTTTTTACAGTAGTGTGCTGCTAAATCTACAGCGATTTCTAATAGTGTAGGCATCTTTCTTCTGGTGTTTTTCAGAAGGGTCTTTTCTACCGTCCTAAGCTTCTGTAACTGTGGCCTAATTGCCTGCCAAGTGTTTAAAGGGCTGTTCCACAGGTGCATGTGCAATATAGTTTG
>NW_015635250.1:0-1900 GCF_001515625.1 Sinocyclocheilus rhinocerous
TCAAACAGCAGAAGCACACACCAAATCTGCAAAACCATACACTAAATCTCAACCTTTGACTCCGTAAGAAAAACTGTAATAACTAGATTGAAAAGTTTGAAAGACAAATTTATGCTGGCTTGTCTTTAAGTCTTGTTTAAAAAATGTAAATGGTTTGGTCAGTTAAATGTTCTAGATGTTTGCTAAAGTGTTGCTAGTTGGTTGCTAGGATATTCTGGGTGGTTGCTAGGCTCTTGTGTCGAAGATTTTTATTAATCAAAATATGAATTAATCAAGTATAATCAAGGCGAATCTAGCCATTTACATATCCAGTTATTCTTCCATTATAATCATAGAAGCCTGGGTGTAAAACAGCCTGCATAGCTGAAATATACAGACCCTCAGAGAAGAAACATCTGGAAAAATACCAGTGGGGCTTTTTTCTTTACCATAACAGGACATGGGGGCCCCTTCTCTCTAGGGAGGAATCGGATTGTATATATAAGGAAAAATGCTATGCCATGTATAGCCCACGCCTTAAAGGAAAAACTGTATAAAATAGAGAGCAGAAAAACATTCTGGAGATTTTCTCTGCAGAGAACTTCTCGATTTTGTTCAGTTTGAAATAAAGTCTAACTTCTGGAAAAAAAACCCCAAGACTGAGTGTGATTCCTCAGAGCTGCGGCTGACGACACTACAAATTGGCGCCCGAACAGGGACTGGAAAGGAGCAGCAGAGTGGACGACCACTTTGGGCTGGCTTTGGCGAGCAACACAAACGGTGGCCACCAAAAGATAAGCATTTTTGCTTATATAATTAGTTTGTGTTGTTTGCCGGTCTGCCCTTGGTGGTAAGGACACTTAAAATCTGCTCTTCCAAATTTAGAAGAAAAAAAAAGAGGAAAGGGGTTTTTATTCCAGAAGAAATACTGAAAAAAAAAGAAGGGGTTTTTATTCCAGAAGAAACACTGCATGCATATATTTGGTTTACTGTTAGGAAGGCCTTGATAGGTGACCTAAATTGAAACTGGATAGTGTAGGCAGAAATACATTGCATGCAATGGTCTGTGTTTATTGTAGACTGGGGCTAAAAGGGACAGCAATAAACCAAAGCAGATATATTATAGGAAAGCACGCAAAGTCCTTTGGCTACCGCTTTGTAGGAGATTGTAAGGAAAGTACAAAGGGCTGAACAGAAAGGCAAAAATCCCTGCTGGGCGCTGATTTTTTACTGAGAGAGGGAAATTGTCAGTAAAAGAGCGAGAGCACTGCAGGTCACTCAGGAAGAGTGTAGTGTTTTGTTGGATGATTCTGAGACTGTGTCTGTGTCCGTATGCATGTCTGTATGAGTGATGGTGAATGTATGAGAAAATAAATAAATTCCGTGTTGGGTGGGTAAGAGCTGCGCACCCCTCCTGACAGAGTGTGGATGCAGCTCTTGCCACACCCGAGAGGGATGAATGAGTGATTAGCCCTGTATGAATAAAGGGACAAAGAATGAAAGAATGAGGCCTGTCTGAATAAAGGGACTAGAAGGAGTGAATGTGTTTAGGAAAATAATATCAATAAAAATTGAATCAAGATCTTTTATAGGCTTTTGCATTTTGGATGTCTGTGTGAAAAGGAGAACATTTTCTGAAATCAGTGCAGTAGAAGTGAGATCAAGGCACTAAGTTAAATAAGTATATTAAAAATAATTATAAGTGCGGACAAAATAATTAAGAGAAGTAAAGATAAATAAAGAATTATTTTGAGAAATTTTACATACTGAGTGATTGTAAAATAAAGTTGAGACTATCAATTCATAAAAAAAAGTGTGAATGCATCAGAAAGAATAAAAAACTAAATTCAAAAATGCATGTCGCAGAATAAAGACAAAAATAAGGAGAAATTGGTTAAAAGAGTTAAATTAAGAAAAAAAA
>NW_015635251.1:0-223 GCF_001515625.1 Sinocyclocheilus rhinocerous
TCTTATCATATCATTTTAATGTATTATCTTAATTATGAACACACTGGTTTATAGTGCAAATTAACAGTTTTACCGTTTACTGCACGTTGTTATTCTCCTCGTTATTTACCTATAGCGGCAAATGAACCGGAAGTCTCACCCATAGGCTTACTTCCGCGTTGAAGAAAAAGGTGGATAGAGAATGGGAATGTGTAGTCACAGCGGCAATGCATTCTGGGAATTT
>NW_015635251.1:322-612 GCF_001515625.1 Sinocyclocheilus rhinocerous
TATATTATTCTACTTAAGATCGCGTTGGAGTGGTTAAGGCTCACTTTACATCATTTGCCATAGCCCTTTGCACGGCCGGTGTGAAAAACGTGCTTTTTTCAGCGTTAGAAAGCTGAAAAAGCAGAGGTAATTCCTGCAGACATTGATAATGGCTATGCCATAGCCCTTATCAATGTCTGCATGAAACCTCTGCTTTTGATTAACGCTATTGATACAGTAAGCGTCAATCATTCCAACGCGATCTTAAGTTGAATCACATAAACATAAAATAATATAAAATGTCTACATTC
>NW_015635252.1:0-3171 GCF_001515625.1 Sinocyclocheilus rhinocerous
TTGTTGACGTGGCACCAACACTCCTTTGCCACATTTTAGAACATTAGTGTTGTGTTCACGGTTCCCTTTATTCCTCAAAAGATCCAGATTAATCTGTCTTTCTTTAGATCCCTTTGGAAAAGAAAGGGCTTTTGCTACCTCCACCTCATTCTTATGAACTTGGGCCAAGTGTCTTGCCATTTTGCATAATGGTTTGGAGCAGTAAAAGCAATACTGCTTTTTGTTGTACGTTCTTTGGCCATATGCAGTCTTTTTCAGTTTCATTACTGAAACCTCACTACTGCAGTCATTGTCTGAATGAGTTGTTGTCTCCTTATCTTCCTGCAGTCATTGTCTGAATGAGTCGTTGTCTCCTTATCTTCAAGTGGGGAACATTCTTTGTCTGCATTCATGGAAGATGAGGAAGTATCAACATTCCAATCTAATGCCACATTGGGAGATGAGGGACAGGACAAAGGCTGTGGAAGGTTCTCTTCAGATTCTTCTGAACAGCTCTCCGATTCAGGCACATAACAGTCTTCACTGTTGTCAATGCTGCTTATTGAGTCATCTGAAGTGGAACTGATGTTCAATGATTTCTTGGTAAGCTGTAAATAAATAACCTAGCTTTAGTTTAGAACCATAATCAAAGTGGATATCTGTATGCAGAGTTCAGAGTATATCTGAGATTCAAATAAAAGAAGCCTACAAAATGTACAATAAAACACTTTGTACCACCTTCACTTTTACAAACCTAGGGCCAACAATATTGCATGTTGATATAGTCAAAGTTATCATTTAATGGCCTTATTTTCGTCTCGTCTTAGTCAGGGAAAAATAAACTTAATTGACGAACATTTTTCGTCATAGATTTCGTTAATGAAATTAACACTAGTATTCATCCCTCCTGGGGTGGTGCCGCTCTTCTCTCTAGCAATATGGCAAACAGTCTTAGAGTTGAACCTTGACTAATGGTCTGTTACCCCCAAATTAGTAAATACAAGCCTTGCCTGAAAGGAAAAGGGGGAGGTGTTGCTCTTTAACAATGCGCACGAGCAGATCTGTTTCCTTGTTAGAGAAGCGTTCAGTTTTCCGCTTGCAAATTCTGCCATGGTGCCACGCAGACTATTTTTTCCGTCGTTAAACTAACAAAAGTGGATTCGGACATGCCCCAGGTGCACTTGCGTCGTGCGCTTTAGACCATGTGCTTAGATCATTAAAATAGGGCCCCTAAGCTCACACTGCCATTGTCGTGTACTTCATGTTATGTCTAAGCTTTGACAAAAGGAGCTCATGTGTTTAAATGCTTATAGCCATGATAACAAATGAGACAGTTAACAAACAAACTCAGCAATACAACTGAAACTGTAGACTAAATGTAGACTTAAGACAAAATGATCAGCACACAAGTATGAGAAACTTACAAATACACTGTCAGTCCTCTCTAGCTCTGGGATATCACAGGCTCTTGGTGATACAGAAGAGCTGGGCAATTCTAGAATTACTGTATCTGCATCACCGTCCGTGTCCTGGACAAAGAGATAAATATAAATCAAATATATTTTTATCCAGCAATGTTCCATCTCTGACTAAGTTTACATGTCCCCTTACCCGCTTCACCTATTTCACCGATATTAATCACTCTCAACTCGTTGCAAGGAAACCGTATAAATATTACTGCTTTTGCTTTGGGTTAAAATTAAACTTGATATAAAAGGGATATGATATAAAAGGACATTAAAACATAACTAGAACAATACAGCCAATAAATGCTAACCAAGTTGAATAGCAACAAATTAAAATCAATGAATATGACACAAAGACTCCAGCGCTACAAGAGAAAAGTCTGTATATGTAGGGCTGGGCGATATGACGATATTATCGTATATCGACGATGTCTTGCAAGTATCGCGATGTAGGGCTGGGCGATATGTAAAAAATATTTTAATCGATAATCGCCTTAATAAATATTGCGGTATCTGATAACATCGTCTATTCGAGCCCTGCCCCTGCCGAAGACAACAGCTGATACGCTCCGTAAACACACATTAGTTTGGTTGCGCTTTATCTGACAGTAGCCTGCGATTCAGTAAGCTCAATTTAATTAAAAGATTAAAGGTTTGTTTTTCTTTTCTTAAAATAAAACATTGCTTAATATAAAACATTAGCTTTGTTGTTACGTTACATTGTTAATTTCTACACTGCTCTTATTCAGTATTTGAAATGAATTTCGTTTCGTAAAGACAGCTGTTGAATTGAACAGAGTTTAACAGTTCATTGCGAAGGTGGACATTCTGGTAGTGATTGTAAGAATGATAAATGAATGTTGATTTCACATAGCAATGCGTCTTGCCTATTTTTTCATAAGATCCGATGTTTCTCCTTCATGTTTGGTGCTGTCGCCCGAGTAGACATTTCATTATGATAAGTTTAATTTCCTTAACGCGTTTTTTTTTTTTACTTGTTATTTGTCTAAAATTAGCAATTAAAAACTAATTGGTTCCTTCTGCATGACCAAAAATTTAAAGTTTTTTTTTTCTTCTCATGTTTAGAGCTCCGAAGTGTCCTTATAGGCCTACGGAGAAAAAAAAAATGTTGCATTATTTTGAAAAATAAGTAATTACAAATGTTATTTGGTATTTTATTTTTCATTTATTTTTGATAATGAACAGGCTGCGATGTCAAGTCGTGCTAGAATTGACAAGTGTGCGCACGCGAGGCGCGGACGTGCACTTGAATTGCTTCCTTACATCAGTGAAAATAACTTAAAATACTCCGCCATTTATGGTAAATACATAAATTGTAAAGAGTCATTTTATCTGTGTACACTTACAATAAAAACAAAACATTGTGTTTTTGTAAAATAAAGAAAACCGGTACCGCTTTCTGCCATCTCAAGTTTCCTTTTCCTTGAGCATGTTAATAAATCCAAACGCAGCATAGCCCTATAGGCTATTTAAATATGCAAATGAGGCATTATTTAATGAAATATGCGCTAAGTTCCATAAATTTCTAGTACAAAAGTCGGAACACTGGATGAAGTCAGTTTCAAAATTATTGTTTAAGTTTTGACATATCAGGGTCAAATGTTTTTACAGAGGGAATTTTGGGTATCTCATTTGTGTCACTCCACAATTCAGAAAATACTTGGAACAGACAGAAAATACATTTTCACAATTTTGGGGGGAATAA
>NW_015635253.1:0-1339 GCF_001515625.1 Sinocyclocheilus rhinocerous
CATACAGCCGTGTTGTGCATTTTGACCAGTTGATGGGAAAAGTATACTTAAAATGCATTCAAAATTCGAAATAATTTGTAATATATAATTTATTCACAGTATTTAGAAGTGCCCATGATAACAATATCGTGCATATTCATTACCGTGATATATCGCATTACCGAATAGTCTAGTTCTAGCAGACCAATCACAGCACTTGTGGTCCGTGTAGAATTGATGCGCGGTTAAGATTTTTGGAGAGGTGCACGTCAGGCTACGGCGTAGGGCTGTTAAGATTTTTGGAGAGGTGCACGTCAGGCTACGGCGTAGGGTGTGTATCTATGCGTAGGCTACGGCGTAGGTTCGACGCAGAAGTATAAATTGGGCTTTAGAACTATACCCACTACTTACCAGAAAAGGGACATAAAACATTGGAATTTTCCTTGAGCTTCCAAGATAACTATACTGTATGGCAGTGTTACTCATTGCGCGGCTCGCGAGCCTCATGCGGCTCGCCAAGCTTTACTTTGTGGCTCGCATGGCAGTAAATAATACGATGATATGATCATGCAGTCAATACAGATATTTCATAAAAACATTTTAAAAAAGCAGGGCTATAACATAACCCATTAAAAAAAACTCACACCATGTCTACACCGAACGCGAGTGGCGCGATCCGACAAAAGACAATAGAACCCAGTGATGTTGTCTACACTGGATGCGGCGCGGCGCGGCGCCATGCGATGTGACATGATCCCCATCAGTAAACTGAGTAAACTGACTATTTATGACGAACTGTACTGACACTACGTTCAAATGATTTGCAACTGTCGCTTTGTCGGCTTTGTCGCAGACAGACTTTTAGCGCAGCAGGGCGCGGCACGACAACTGTGAGTCCGGTGTAGACACGGTCAGAGACAGTGTCTGCTCTATTACAAATAATTTATATATATATTTTAAAAAATACCTAAAACAGCGGCATTACAAGATGGAAATATAGACTAGAAAAGATATTTACACTTGCTCTGTCCTACGTCCATGACACTGACTCACTGCGGAGTTGCCAGTTTTAATCTTAACAGCTCTTAACGCCGAATGTGCACTTGGATGGTTAGATACACGATGGGCTAGTATAAAAAAAATTTAATAACTTAAGGTCTTTCCAGCATTAAGGTAATCCTGTTTTTTTTTTTTTTTATAATCTTGTCTCCGTTAATTTATACGTAATGCATGTTTTTATAGAGTTACTTCCTTGCGTTGACAATTTAAATGTGCTGCATTATTTTGCTCATTGTGCCCTCCTGTTCATATACATAATTTGATTTAATAATAACCCAATTTGAAGCAAAAACAGAATGTT
>NW_015635253.1:15006-15885 GCF_001515625.1 Sinocyclocheilus rhinocerous
GCGGGGCCGAAAACCGGGTGAAGAATTACACGCAGTTACTTTCTTGATTTTTGCTTATGAGTTATTGTTTTTAATAAAGCGAAACCATTTGTATATGGTGATTCGATAAACTTTCTTTTAATCAAGACTCTGAGTAATTTATTAAGGGTAATATATTATCTGAATTTAATTCATAAATCTTCAGCGCGGGTTTCATAGTGGAAGGACTCAGCTGAGCTGACCAGGACGTTTTGCTGTGGACCCTGGGCCTTACATTACACCTCCCATCGATAAGAGGTAAGGGCTGTATTTATTCATGACAGCTACAGATGGGGAATAAAGTGTATATATAAGGTTTATTGGTTCATTAAAGGCAAAATAACACAACAGTGGCAGAGTCTTAACTTTGATAAAGAATATCTCTTTGGTTTTGAGACTTTAGTCTTTGCAATTTCAGGGATCTTATCTATGCACAATCAGCTTGTAACACTCCAAAGAGAAAGGAAAACTTGAAATCGCATCATATGACCCCTTTAAAGCTTAAGTCTATGGAAAACCATTGAAACTTTGAACGGCCATATCTCCGTAACGGCGCGGCAAATCCGCCCCAAATTCGGGGGATCCCTTCAGCTCGAGGAACCCTCTCGAACGCGAATCGCGTGTACGTCTAGAGGCCATTTATTTAGTTTGTATTTATTTATTTAGGTATATTGTCACACTTCTCTAGTAAGTTTCGTCTGTGTGTGTGAAGACAGTAGCGCAAATCCGTGAATGAATGTTCCGAAGTGAAATAAACTTCAAAGGAATAAAGTTGAATGGAATTGAATTGAATTAAAGTTGAATAAACGTCAACTTTACTGTTCAGTGCACTGATGTCAGACTCATTTTGGATAATAAAGT
>NW_015635253.1:15988-23395 GCF_001515625.1 Sinocyclocheilus rhinocerous
TGAGTGATCATTGCAAAAAATGTGTTTATGTATATATATTCTGTTTATGTATATACTGTATTCTATATATAGTACCAGTCAAATGTTTGGACCCTCAAATGGGAAAGTATCTAAACTTTTGACTGGTACTGTACTATAATATACACAAAGAATATCGGCTGATATATCGATATCGGCCTTTTTTACTCCCTAATATCGGTATCGGCCCTGAAAAACCCATATCGGTCAGGCTCTAGTTCTGATCTACTCATGTCAACAGGTCGCATTAACTAGCAGTTGTATTTTACCTGCGCGTGAGCCTCTTGCTGGCTGATGAAACTATCTGCAGAAAGTCTTAGTTTGGCCACACGCGTGTCCCAGATGTCCTTCACCAGGGTTCGAATCTCATCGGCTTTGGGGATGTTATCTGCAGAACTGCACACAAAAAAAAAACACTATTTCAATATTTCAAAGCAGATGCATAAGTGTGCATGAATCATATAGTTAGTTTCAATGGCATTATCATGAAGATTGACAAAAAAAATATGAACGTTTGTTATAACAAGCCAGTTAACTTTGTGTATTGTTGGACTGTTTCACCATGCTTTCAAAGAATATATATTCGATTCAAAATGCTGTATCGTATGTAATGACATCAAACAAACAAAAACAATTAAAAAGCCACAAAACTCTGATTCTGATTGCATGAGGTCTTTTATCTGAACATGCTGAAGGTGATCTGGTACTTACTGGTTGAGTAATAACTTGGCTAGCTCCATGTAATAAGGACTCGGAATGGGAGTGAAAGTGTCTAGTTTTCTCTCCTGTTCACGGATCTCCTCTAGTTTGTCTGGAAACAAAAAGATCATCTGTATTTAGAGATTGTTTCAGGAAAGATGGTATCCCAGCACAGATATGTGATTTAACTCACCGGTGTCCATCCATTCTGGAGGAACTATCCTGCATTTCTGTCTTTGTTTAAGATTGAGGGCCAACCACACAGGGACTTCCACTGGCAGACCCGGGTTAAACGGACCCAGATCTCCCTAAAAGTTTGTTTATACACATCAAGTCATGTATCTGATGCAGTGATCAATGGATGTGACTTAATTAGAATATTGCAAAATGTTTAATACACTAAGACATGGAACAAAAAAGCCTGGGTCGGGCTGTGGACAGTTTATGTTTCAATGAATTATTTGGATTAATCTATTTATAAGTATTGACTGATGTTTTGGGGAAACATACTACTTCCTCCGTTTCCTCATAAGATGTGTTTTTGCTTGCTGTAATTCAATGTGTCAACTGCACCAGAGATTATCATGTTTAGCATTTAATATGAGCTAAACATTAACCACCCAGGGCCAGATAAGAAAATCAGATTTGACAAAATAATGTAGGAGGATTCAATACCGATATAAAGTTGGTTCGACATTTGACATTTGTCAGAGATTAAGCCTCAGAAATCTTCAATAGTTCTTTAACGATTTATCACAAGGACAAGAAACAATGTGTTATAATTGTTTTCAAATGTAGAAGAGAACACACAATGCGTTTTATTTGTTTTAATCTGCCTTAAGGTATTGTAACTGATAGACCTTATAATGTAAAAGTGCAGGATAGGGACCGTCTGCAAAGTGCAAAACGAAGAGCAAAAAGCACAATTATTCCATCTAAATGCTTCACTTGTGAAATGTATAAAAAATAAATCTCAAATATAAGGTGTCTTATTACTGGTTCATACAAGAACATTTATATGTTGGTTTTATTCACAGAACTATATCACAACAAAAGTTATTGAAATGGAACGATTGAGAAAAAGCTTGCAAAACATTACAAAGATTGTGCAGTTTACCGCCCCCTAGAGGAAGATATTGCACTTGTTTTGACCAAGTTTGACATTCAAGCACATGATATTGAAATGTCAACGAATACATCAATCAATGTAAAGTAAATACACTCTTCTATCTTAACTTCAAAGGGTGTGTCTTGTTAGTGGTTCCTAAACAAACATGTAGATGTTGGTTTTATTCACAGAACTATAAGACAACACATGATATTAAAATGTGAACAAATACATAAATTAATTTCCTATAAATGTACTCTTCTATCTCAATTTCTAAGTGTGTGTCTTGATACTTGTTCCTAAAAGAATATTTCATTGTTGATATTATTCACATAACTATAAGACGAAAAAACTTATTGAAATGTAAAAATTGAGAAAAAGCTTAAGATGTGCAGTACACCGCCGCTAGAGGAACACATTGCAGTTGCTTTGACTGAGTTTAAAATTCAGAAATGTGAATAAATTAATTTAAAATACAGAGTCTGACATTTCAACCTCAAAGGGTGTCTTGTTGCTGGTTCATACAACCACATTTCTATGTATCTTTTACATTCATAAGAAAAATTTGATACACGCTATTGCATCAAATTCAAACCAATTAACATTTTTGTAAACATACAGCATTTTATCTCATCTTCAAAGGCTTGTTACTGGTTCATAGAATAACAGTTAGATATTGGTTGAATTTGCCGAACTATAACACACCACATGCTACTGAAATGTAAACACATACGTCAATTAATAAAAAAATACTTTTATTTCAGCTTTATGGGGTGTGTCTTGCAATTTTTTCCTATAATGACATTTAGATGTTGGTTTTATTCACAAAAGTGTAACGCAACAAAAGCTGAGAAAGAGCTCTGGAAGCTTCCCAAAGAGTGTGCAGTACACCGCCCCCTAGAGGAATACATTGCATTTGCTTCGACTGAGTTTGCTATTCAGAAATGTGAATAAATAAATAAAAAATACACAAAGTCTGATATGTCAACTTTAAAGGGTGTCTCTTGTTACTGATTCATAGAACAACATTTACATGCTGGTTTAATGCACAGAACTATAACACCGCACGATATTTAAATGGCAACAAATACATTATTCATTTCTAATAAATACGCTCTACTGTCCCAATTCTAAGGGGTTTGTCGTGTTACTGGTTCATGGAACAACATTTACATGCTGGTTTTAGTCGCGAAACTGCAACAGCAAAAGCTACTGAAATGTAAGGATTGAGCAAAAAGCTCTCAAAGCCTTTCACAGATTGTGCAGTACATCGCCCCCTAGAGGAACATGTTGCATTTGTTAAGACCGAGTTTGACATTCCAAACCCTCTACGGACACCTTGGCAATTGAATCGCCATTGGCTAGTATATTTTTTTGTTTACTCGCCAGACTGCAATACTATACTCATATATATATATACTGATAAGATATTATTATTCTACGAATTCTACTAATAAGAACAATATAAAAACACACCAAGGATTAATGAGCTACTGGATTCATGAATATTAATCAGGTTGTGTGCGTTTGCTCAAACTGATTTGCTGAAATCAAAACCGGGACGATAATAGGTGAGCACCAGCCAATGAGATTGTCGTTTGCGCATTAGTTCCACCTACTACAGGAAAACCCGGCAGTTCTTAAAAGCTGAAGAATTCCAAAGGAATTCTGTGAGTGAAAATATATCTGTGCTAATCATATACTCGGCCTCCAACTCACACACTGGCGAGTAAAATCTGAGAATTTATTAGCCATTGGCTAATATTAGACATCATTTAGATGCCCAGAGTGAAGATTTAGTCGCATATGCGAGTGATTTACCCGATTCAAACTTTTATAAATGAATTTAAAACGCATACAGTTTTCCATCTCAACTTCAAAAGGTGTGTCTTGTTAATTGGGCCTAAAAAAGCATTTCCATGCAGGTTTTACTCTCATTTGTAATTCAGGATACATGCTATTGAATTAAATTAAAATCTGCTAATAAATAAATTTAAAATGCATGCAGTTTTCTTTCTCAAATCCAAAGGGTGTGTCTTGTTACCGACAAATCAAAAGGGTGTGACTTGTTACCGATTCCTAGAAGAACATTTTGATGGTGGTTTTAGCCACAGAACTATAATAGAACACATATTATAGACATTTAAACCAATATATAATTTAGTTTAAAATAAATACAATCTTTTACCTCAGCTTCAAAAGCTGTGTCTTGTTACAAATTTCTCAAAGAACATTTTACAGTTGCTTTCATTGTCAAAAGAGATGCAGAAGTCACGCTATTGACATTCAAGAATAGCTTGCAAAACCTCTTCCTCTAGGGGGCAGTAATACTGGAGACTCTATGGAAGGTTTTGCAAGCGATTCTTGAATGTCAATAGCGTGTTTTCTGCATCTCTTTTGACAATGAAAACTACTGCAAAATGTTTGTCTAGGAATCTCAAAGACACATCCTTTGGATTTGAGAAAGAAAGCTGCATGCATTTTAAAGGGGTCATATGATGCGATTTCAATTTTTCCTTTCTCTTTGGAGTGTTTATTCTGATTTACACATGACAGTAAAACTTGCATGACTTCTAGGATCCAGTAACAAGACACACCTTTTAAAGTTGAAATAGAAGACTATTTATTTTAAATGAATTTTAAAGGTTTGAATTTAAAACTGTAAAATAAAGTAAAACTGTCAAAACAACTGCAGTATCTTCCTCTAGGGGGCAGTAATACTGGGTGTAATAAAACTGTGCGTTATAAATTAACTGATTAAAATTTGATTTTCAAACTCAAGTCAAAACAACTGCAAAATAACACTCTTTGCCAGCTTTGTCTTAAAGGCAGAATAAGTGATTTCTGGTAGCCAATGTTGATATTTGAAATCACCAAAACAAACACGCCCCTACCCCAAAAGGGCCTTGCCCCTATTTTGATAGCTCCGCCCCACATATACGTACGCAACCCAGGCAACGATTAGTTCTGTGAAACAAAGCAAAACCAATGTTACACCGTGTCTACGGACGTGAGCGGCGCGGCGCAACAAATCCCGACAGAAAACTGCTGCCGGGTTCTATTTATGACGTGCTGACACACATTTCAAATGGTTTTCAACGGTCGTTTGACCTCTTTCTCGCGTCCAGTGTAGGCAGACTTTAGTTGTTGTAGACACGGTGTTACTCACCTATTGAGAAGAAACAAAGCAACCTCGGCGTCCGATCGCAGGCCTTCGCTCCTTGAGTTCTCTCCAGCGCTGGAAAGCTGATCCGATATTTACACGTGTCCTACTTCTTGCCTTATCGTTCCGCAGACGTTTTCCTCTTTTGTTTTTTATCCGCCATCTCTATCTTTCTGTCGCTCGGCTCGGCTAATGTCCGTCCCATGCACTGAACGCGCTCTACTCCACATCACGAGTAGACACGCCCCTTATTGCTGATTGGCTACAAGTTTATTTTGCGATTCGGCCCGAATCAGTTTTCTAAAGTGTTTTTGAAAAATCACATACCCTGCCTTTAAATGTTGAATTTCAATACCATGTTTTCTATTAGGCCTATAGTTCTGTGACTAAAACAAATAAAAATGTTCTTATAAAAACAATAACAAAGACATGAGGTTAATACAGAAGAGTGTATTTAAATTTAAATGCATTTATTTATTGGTTTAAATTTCAATAGCGTGTACTTTTTTGGTGTCAAACTTCTGTGAAAACAACGAACATTAAAATGTTCTCACAAGGGCCTGGAATTAGCCTACTGCATAACCACTGGATTATGGAATTATAATGATTTTTAATAGTTTTTCTTTTATTAATATATTTATTAATAGTAATAATATAATAAAAACCACTATCACATATCTTGTTTACAATATTTCTTATTTCAATTCAAGTGAGCGTTATACGTGTTTGTTTTTATATCTTTCAAAGAGCTTGGTGCACAAATTGCTCTTGTTTTGTTAATTGTAAAAAAACATTCCGGTGGGAAACATTAATCGTTTTATCCTTTACGTGTACTTTGTAGACGGTCGACTAGCTGGCCTAAGCGCTAGCTCGCCGGTGCTAGAGACTTTATGCGTTTCAACATATAGAAGACGATTAAAACAAATAAACTGCGATGTGTGTTCAGTTCTACGTTCTAATGCTTTTCAGATACGCCATTTTGTATACAATTATACTCATCCACTAAGAATGTATTGAAGTTTTTCGCGGCTGAATATCTGTCTAATATCCAACGTCAAACGTCGAACCAACTTTATATCGGTGGATTAAATACCTAACTTAGTTCGTTTGTTATGTTTGCAAACAAACTAAACGCATGACACACAGAAACTTACAATAAGCACATTACTGATAAAAAAACATACTCTAGCTGTCATATTTACTCACCCCAATCAAATAGATTTTGTCGAGACTGAAATTCGGGATGATTTTTACCATCTCTTTCTCTGCGAGAAACTCTACCTCCGCTGGATCCATTTTACTGTGGCAGTTTTCCCGCGTATCTCTCAGACGTGTGTCTATGACGTCAGGAGGCGAGGCAACCAAAGCCAAGTACTCCAGAGTCTTTGGTGCAGTCTCTTTCTATGGCTCTGGTGCAGTCTGGACGATGGCTCCGCCTCGCTTAACTGTTATTGGTTTATGCAAAAATATATTGACGCGTTTACAGCTTATTGGTGTAGAGAAGTACGCTTGTTCGGCATTGCTGGGAACGCCCACAAAAACGTCATAACCGTTTATGCCGTGGGGGAAAACAAACCATTCGAAAGGCCTTTCAAGGCTTATTTACGTCGCTCAGTCTGTTCCTCTGGACTCAAAACTAGGTAAAAGTGTTGACCAGCTACTCTTTAATTTTTTATGGAAGCATTCAATACATTATATATCAGAGTTGGTTTGATAAAAACATACTGTTGATCAGTCAGTTAATTAACTCTCAAGGGTTGTTATTTTCATATAAAGAATTTTTAGATCACTTTCAATTTCCTGTCTCTCCAAAAGAATTTTCCATAGTTATGGGGTCTAAACCATCAGGTGTTGTTGCTTTACTGAGAGGTACCCATCCTTTGTCACTGGTTTTTCCTAATTTGGTTGATACTTTTGTTGGTAGATTATGTTTTGCATTTCCATGCAAAAATAATAATAGGATAGTTCGTTCATTATTTCAGCAGAATATTATTACTCTGCCAGCTGTGACTGCTTATTGGAATAATGCAGTGGGTAACATCTGCTGGAAAAAAGTGTGGATGCTTCCTCATACTTATTTACTAACTAACAAAGTAAAGGAGATTTCCTACAAAATAATTCATAAGTTCTATCCTGCAAAGCATTACATGAAAAAATTCAAAAGTGATCTATTAAAACATTTATTTAAAAAATATAGAAATATTAATTTATTATTTAAAAAAAATAATAAATGTATTATTATTACATATAGTAATGGTATTACTATAGTAAAATTATAGGAGGCTGACTATAACCACAGTTTTACTACAAATACCATGGTTAAACTAAGGTTAGTGTAGCAAAACATGTTGTTTTTACCATGGTTTAACTATAGTAACCAATAACCATGTTTTTTGGTATTTTATATACATATTTTCAT
>NW_015635253.1:23414-23993 GCF_001515625.1 Sinocyclocheilus rhinocerous
ACACAGAATAACGCTGCGCATTTCAAGGCACTTCAGTGGACCTGTTACCTGTTTTGTCAATGTTAAAAATAATTTTAATATATCAATAAGAAAGTACGACAGGCTTTTACTCAAGTCTTTATCACTTTATTAAAATTAAGCAAAACAAAACGACAAATGTTTACTTTCACAAGCCGTCTCATATAGGCAGTAAACTGTCTCTTGTAACAAAAAATAACGGGAAAGCACACCTCTGGCCATTTCCGTTGGGTCGTTTGTCCAGTCACAGATACCGTATGGACAGTCCGAACCAATACGGCTCAGTTTTTATACGTATGTTGCTCTGTCGAGCGGCAGAAAAGATTTGATGTAGGGTATTCTGAGTCAACACTATGCTTTTCCAATGAGGGGGAAAGGACCGTTTTCCCCCACGCCGACTCCGCCCACACAGCTATGACGCGACACCGATCAAGTCTATGCTTGGAACGCGGTAGTAAAGAGAGTGGTGCATTACGGCAAAGAAATCATATCGGTCAAATTTACATTCGCCCCCTGAACAACTGTATTAAACAGTACCTCGGCGAAATTTTTTTAAGTGTA
>NW_015635254.1:0-262 GCF_001515625.1 Sinocyclocheilus rhinocerous
GCTTACATTTATGTGTCTTTTTGTTCGCTCGGGCAGCCATGTTGTTTGTCAGCCAGTTTACGCTGACATAATTCATACCCCTTCGTTTGAAGTGTGGTCCCGAAAAACCTTCATTTGAAGGGCTATCTGGCCCTTCCCCTTACCCCTAACCCTCCAACCAATAGAGAATCGAGACACCCCTACCCCTTCACATGAACGCGCGAAACGGAGGGGTAGGGGAAAGGGGAAGGGCTAAGGGGTAGAATTGGGATTGGGCCTAAGT
>NW_015635254.1:372-518 GCF_001515625.1 Sinocyclocheilus rhinocerous
TCAAACAAAAATAGTCATTAATTCTTCTCTCTTTAGACCAAATCAATTAAGCTTATGAGGAATTTGAATCAAGGATTGCATTTGGAAAAACTTGAATAAAGTATGACAATTTTCATTTTTGGGTGAACTATCCCTTTAACAGTAGT
>NW_015635255.1:0-140 GCF_001515625.1 Sinocyclocheilus rhinocerous
TGAAGAATCACCGACAAGCAATCTTCTTCACCTCACCTTTTTTCCTTGTTTTTTGTCTCCGGATTCTGTCACAGGCGAGCGCTCCTCCCCCACCATGGACGAAATCCTCCAGCGGCTCACCGAGGTTAGCATCCGCCAGC
>NW_015635255.1:231-655 GCF_001515625.1 Sinocyclocheilus rhinocerous
GCGTGCCGCCGCCGCTCAACGCGTTCCGCTGCCGGACCCCCGAGTACAAGCCGCGAAGCTGCTACCCAAGCTGACCCCTCATGATGACGTAGAAGCCTTCTTACAACTGTTTGAAGCGACGGTCACCATGGAAGATGGCATAAGAATGACTGGGCACGGGTGCTGGCTCCCCTGCTGACGGGCGAAGCGCAAGGTGCATACTTCGCTCTTCCCGCCGCCAAGGAGGTCAAGAAGGAAATCCAAGCCCACCTGGGATTATCCCCTATCTGTGCCGCCCAGCACTTCCGCGAGTGGGAGTATAAGCCCCGTCTGCCGGCCCGTGCCCAGGCCGCCGAACTCACACGACTCGCGCAGCACTGGCTGCTGGAGGGGGCTCCATCGGCTGGACAGGTGGTGGAGCGCGTGGTGATTGACCGTCTCCTCC
>NW_015635255.1:1519-1693 GCF_001515625.1 Sinocyclocheilus rhinocerous
GGCTGGACCCAGGTCCGGGTCATCGAAGGCAAGGAAGGAGGTTCAGGTCCCCACCCTCTTCCGCATTTCGTCATGCAAAATGGCCTGCTCTACTGTGTCGCGCAGCGAAGTGGGGAGGAAAAATTATTTCTGGTGGTGCCACGCACAAAGACGGAGACCGTGTTGGAGCTGGCC
>NW_015635256.1:0-893 GCF_001515625.1 Sinocyclocheilus rhinocerous
TGTGCTATTATGACTGCTTTTGTGCTCCAGGCTCACAAACAAACATACATACATATACATACACATACATGTATATCTGGGGTGGTGAACTCCGGTCCTGGAGAGCCGCAGTCCTGCAGAGTTCAGCTACAACCCTAATTAAAACTCGCCTGCTTGTAGCTTTCTAGTAACCCTTCAGACCTTGATTAGCTTGTTCAGGTGTGTTTGATTAGGGTTAGAGCTAAACTCTGCAGGACCGACGTTCGCCACCTCTGAGATATATACACACACACACACACACAAAAAAAGTTTTGTTAAAAAAAAAAGATTGTATTGGAAAATGATGTGTCAAGTAGCTTACATTTTCTCACCTCAATAGTTTGGATTTTGTATGCAGTTAATTGAGGACGAGTGCTGGGCACCTTTCCAATGACCTTAGCTCGAATCACTAATTGGTGTATAAAAAACAAAACAAAACAAAAAACAGATGAGTTTTTTTTTTTTAAATGTTCCTGGATTACATTACATTTGTCCAAAGCTAAAACATCTCATATTTTTCATTTCAAGATTGAACACAAAATAAGATACTAGAAAGAATGTTGGGAACCAAACAACACTGGAGCCCATTGAAAAACACAGACATTTCTCAAAATATCTTCCTGTGTTACACATGGAAAAAGTCATACCGGTATTAAATAACATGGTGAATAAATGACAGAATTGTATTTTTGTGTGAATGGTCACGTTAAATACTTTGACGCTACAAAAGAGTTCGTTACTGAAAAATAAATAACAGATTTAAATAAATAATGTCATATATTGTCTTATACTATAATTAAGAAATATTTAAGGTTCCATCATCGTACTTACCATAAACCTAATGTGTAGTTCGATAATTCAAGTCACTGAACTAA
>NW_015635257.1:0-205 GCF_001515625.1 Sinocyclocheilus rhinocerous
GCAATTTTGGGCCCTATGAAAGAATATGAGGTTGGGCCCCCTACTTCACCAAACATACACTGACTATATTGCCCAAAGTATTGGGAAAACTCAATAAAACTCATCGCCAAACACCAATGACTTGTACATATGCGTACAATCATTTTAGACACTTCCAAAACTGTGGCAACAAAGATGGAAATACAATTTTTGAAAACATTAATTA
>NW_015635257.1:557-1188 GCF_001515625.1 Sinocyclocheilus rhinocerous
ATTGGTATAAAATTAGAAGCACACAATTCCCTAGAATAGCATTATATGCTTTTTTTTTTACAAAAAATTATTACTAAAATAGTCAGACCTGTTCATTAGAAGGGGGTGTCCCAATACTTTTGGCAATATAGTGTACAAGCCAGCCTAGCTATTCAAAATCTTTGTCTGCATTTTAATAATATTGACCTATTACTATTGCTATTGCTTTTGCCCATTAGGTATCAGTAACATAATTAATTCAGAACCTGTTTTATGGACATAGACTTTCTGTACCACACTATTCTGCTGATATGGAATGAGTTTGACTACTTAATCAGCTATATTAATAGAAATGCTTCACTGGGGCAAACAAAAAAATCCTAAAATAATAAATAGTATACCCCATAGCAGCATTTCCAGCAGTATCCCACATTTCTCAATCATGATCTTGAAAAAAATTAATTAATTTTAATTTTAAATTTTTATGATTTAATTAATTATTTGCATTTCATTAAACTCACAAATCCCCTGCAGTTCCTTTATGAACCCCAGTTTGGGAAACCTTTATAATGTAATGTTTAATGCATTTCATGTTGTAAATAACAACAAATGGAACATATGTTCTTTTTATTTGCATTTTTATATCAATATG
>NW_015635258.1:0-579 GCF_001515625.1 Sinocyclocheilus rhinocerous
AAAATGTAATAGATTGCAATATTGGGAATATTGTAATCTCGGATCGCGCTCCCGTTTTTCGACGGTTAGGCCTATCCAACCAAATATTTTACCCAGCTTCTTGGAAATTCAAACCATGGCTCGTTCATGACCCAAATTTTGAATCTTTCCTTAAAGAGCAAGTTAAACTATTCCTTATGGACAATAAAACCCTAGACGTGTCTCCCAATTTGCTTTGGGACACTGCAAAAGCTTATATTAGGGGATTAATTATCTCCTATGTATCCAACCAGAAAAAAAAACAGCTGGCAAACCAGAGAAAATTAGAAATGATCCTCCATGATTTACAAACAAAATATAATACGCGCCCCTCAGATGTACTCCTGGCTGAGATAGAAAACGTAAAAACCTCTCTCGAAACAATTCTCACTAATAAAGCTGAAAAAGCTGTATTCTTTGCTATTCTCACTAAGCTGAAAAGGCTGTATTCTTTGCTAGAGAGCGGATGTACGAATTCGCTAACAAAGCTAACAAATATCTAGCAAACTTACTGCAGAGCCGGTCTCAAGCGCAGGTCATATCCAGTATCAAAGATAAAGA
>NW_015635259.1:0-2034 GCF_001515625.1 Sinocyclocheilus rhinocerous
CACGAATTTGTGGAGGTTTATTCCTTTTCACTGCGTCTCATGTGTCATAAATTCACGAAATAAGCGATTCGGCTCTTTGTATTAAGCAATGCATAAATACATGATGCTGTTTTGTTCATAATTGTTTATGCAATTTACGAAATTATATTTGATTTTTATGAGTTAATTTAGACGTAATGCACGGTTTTTTATAGAGTTACTTCCTTGCGTTGACAATTTAAATGCGCTGCATTATTTTGCTCATTGCGCCCTTCTGTGGCCTCGGGAGACCTATACAATAAAGACCTATTTAATCTGCATATAAAACATTAGAAATGAGATATTTAATTTTTATTTTGTGTTTGATTGTTAAAAAAAAAAAATTGTTGTTTGTCTCAATAAATTGGGTTAATTAAAAAATACAGTAGTTAAATAAAAAAAAAAAAATTCTATTGCTCTTTGTTTTAAAAAAGGTTATAAAAAATCTCAATAATTATCGATACCGAACGATATGAAACATTATACATTATACATTTTTTAGCTATATCGCCCAGCCCTAATGTGGTGGCCAGTTTCAAGCTGAAATTGTTTGACTGTTGGTGTTCATTTATATTTCTACATGGCTCCCTGCAATACAACTCTGATTCTTCAATCGCGCCATCTAGTGGTCTGTTATTGATACAATCACATAATTAGCTATATCGCCCAGCCCTACACACATCTGGGGTGTTAGGTATAATATACAGTTTACGAGACGTGACTGACCAATCAGAATCAGGTATTCCTGAGAGCTGTGTAATAAGTGACGTTTATTAAATAACATGCGTGTAAACGCTCATCCGAACCGTGAAATTGAAAAGAACGTAATTGTGTGTTGTTTAGCAGCTTGGTGTCTGATTGACTTCAGAAATGAATGTGGTTTGATGCGCCGCTTTGTTTTCGGCATTCACATGATTCAGATGTTTTCTGAGGCAAAATTTTACGAGTTAATTTTCTTGTCGGCTTTGTTGATGCACCAGACACAGTCACGTCTATGCAGTAAATATCAGTTTATCTCGATGGGTACAGCTTTAACTGCAGAAATCTGATGTTGGTTGCAGCTGAAATGATGCTTTTGCAGGTTGTTGAATTGAACTGACTTTTACAGTAGAATCCACCGCATTTCTTTCAAGTGCTTCATTTACGTTTGTCCGGGTTAACCTGATTAGTCAGTCGTATTGTTGCTTAAAATAAGCATGACTTGTGTACACAATTAAACCATTATGTCATTTGCATGCAATGAAGAGAGATCCATCCATTCGTTTTCTAGTAACTTAATTTAGCAAATTCTGATCTTGAGATACAGAGATGTCTCAGATTAATTGTTTACCGTAAGCAGGTTGTGTTTTCTGAAAATTGCATTTCCTGCTTGTATGTAAAGGCAACGGACACATTGTTATTCAGGTAAACATGGTCTGTAAACATGTTGATGGTTTAACTAATGTGCTTAGCAAACTGTTAATTTATGACAGTGCTTGAGCTGAAACTACTGTAATCTGTATGTATAACTACTGTATAAATGAACTGCAATGCTATTTTGGTATTACTTGTGTAGTATTATAGTTTTTATTAATATTTAAATATTTAATTTACATTTTTAGTAATTTTGTTATATATATTGTTTGTTTTGAATATTACTATTTAGGCTTAATTCATTTTCATTTCAATTAGTTCAGTTATGTAATTTTTTATATTCTGTTTTATATTTACTGTTTTTACATGCTGTTATTTTATAATTATTTATATTTTTATATTTTAAATTATTTTCATTTTTATTTTAATGTTTGGTTGTTTAAACAAAAGTTTTTGTTTATTTAAAATATTACTAATTTGGTTTCATTTAATTTTCAGTTTTTAGTTCATTTATTGATATGCTACTTTTTATATTTTATCTTTTTATATGCTTTTACATACTGTTATTTATTTATATACTATTATAGTTTTTTTTTTTTTAATTAGCTGTTTAAACACTGAAAAAATGATTCATTGAATTTAGTAAAAAAAAAAAAAAAAGAA
>NW_015635260.1:0-240 GCF_001515625.1 Sinocyclocheilus rhinocerous
TGGCAGGGGTGAGACTGGTGCCTGTCGTGTCCTTGTAGGCTCAGGACGCACTCGTATGCATGTCTGAGTTCCTCTCTGATGCTGTCGAACTTCTCTTTGATGTAGTCCAGCTGTTGTGTTAGGCGACCGATCTCATTTCTTGACTCATCCAGGTGAGTTTCAAGGGCTTTAATTCGGCCGTTCTTGTCTCTGAAGTCGGCCTTTGCCTTTTCCAGGAGCTGTTCTGCATATTGTAGCTTG
>NW_015635260.1:1056-1325 GCF_001515625.1 Sinocyclocheilus rhinocerous
AACAGAATAATAATTGGCTGCTTCCAATTTTCCTGTAAGAGAAAGGTTCTTTTTTTGTAAGGAAAGGAAGTTAATGGTAAGATGAGAGTGAAATATAAAACAACAAAATACCCTTTTCTGGTAGCAGAATGAGTATAATGAAATGTTCTTCTCTTTTCCTTTTTTTTTTGTTGTTAAATTTGATTTAGAAGGATGCTTCTAAAACGGTGTTTGGGAATGGATATTTCTAAATACCAGGACTGTGATTGTTATTAAAATTCCTCCGGGTG
>NW_015635260.1:1483-2007 GCF_001515625.1 Sinocyclocheilus rhinocerous
GCCTATCAGTCCTCTTAGCTGGGTAGGGTTTCGCAAGAGAGTGGAAGGTAAATGGAAGACAATTTTGAACCAACGTTCTCAAGTTTCACAAATACCTGTTCAATTGCTAAAAATCTCTGCTTTATGATTTTCACAGGCAAAATCCCAGCAAACAGCAGCAGCAGTCAAATCCGAATAAGACAGCTGAGAGAGAGAGAAGAAGGAGAGAAAAGCTACTTCAAATGTTAGGAAAAATAGCAGGGTTGACAGAGGGGTTGCGCTGTTGGGTCAATACCCCTAAGTGGTTGGTTTTGCTCTGTTAGTAACAGGAGACTAACTGACCTAAGTATTGAGGAAAACCCTAATTTTCTTTTCGGGTTTTACTAACTGGATGGGCCAGTGGTCTTATAAACTAACAGGTAAAAGCAGAACTTAATTGCAAAATAAATTACAATTTCAAATTAGAAGTGATAGTTAAAGATTAAACTTTTAATGTTGTAGTCCTTAAATTATAATAGCACCTATAATTCAATTCATCAGTAAAT
>NW_015635261.1:0-618 GCF_001515625.1 Sinocyclocheilus rhinocerous
AACTCGTAATAAAGCATAATAATATAATTTATATCATGAAGCAAAATTGTATGCAAGAATAACACTTTAGATATTGTTCTTTGGGAAGGAACTCCATCTTTGAGTTGATCTGAATCTCACAGAAACTGCTGGTCTTGAAGATGAACTTTATTCACTGTGACTAATTTAGATGATGTTTCTTATGACAGATTAATATGGAAGAGATGCTGTGTAGCGCTTGAAAACGCTGGACCTGGAGATAAACTACTTAATGTGATAGTTTATTTTATGACTCCATAGAGAAGACGAATGAGTGAAAGTATTCCCGCATGCAGTGCAGTGATATGGTTTCTCTCCAGTGTGGATCTTCTCATGTGATTGCAGATGTGCTAACAGACTGAATCTCTTGTCGCAGTGTGAACAATTGTAAGGTTCCTCTCCAGTGTGGATCCTCTCGTGTGTTTTCATGTTTGCCGACCGACTGAATCTCTTGTCGCAGTGTGAACACGTGTAAGGTTTCTCTCCAGTGTGGATCCTCTCGTGCCGTTTCAAATGTTCAGCAGTAATAAAAGTCTTCTCACACTCAAAGCACATATATTCTCTCACACCAGTGTGTATCTTCTGATGAACTTTTAAACT
>NW_015635261.1:683-835 GCF_001515625.1 Sinocyclocheilus rhinocerous
AGAAAGAACATGAATGTGGTTTCTCCTTTGAATGAACTTTCAGGTGATTCTTCAGGTTTGAAGCCCATGCAAATGTTTTTCCGCATTGATCACATTGGTGCAGTTTCTCTCCACACTGAAAAAAATGACTTTTTGGTGTAGTAAAATATATT
>NW_015635262.1:0-493 GCF_001515625.1 Sinocyclocheilus rhinocerous
AATAGTGATAGAAGTAGAAGTATGTCAAGAGGGGAAAATTGCTAGTTGGAGACTTAAAGATGTAGACTGGGCTAAGTTCAAAGAAGTGTGTGAAGGTAAAATGACAAGTTCAGCAAGAGAAAGTAGGGAAAAGTAAAGGGGCAAGAATTAAAAATGCTGTACTATGGTGGACAGAAAAAACGTGAAGTAGAGCTCAAGAGCTTTAAGAAAAGTCAAAATTCACATTCTTTCGATGATTTTATAAAGAACTCGGGCAGTAATGAGGATAACTAAAATAAATTATTGGAGACAGTTTTGTGATGAAATTGGTATAAATATAGATATAAGTGACATGTGGAATATTATTAGGAAGATGGGTGGGAAGCAAATTAAAGTACTTTTACTTGTTCATAAATCACTCAGTGGTCTAGGACCTAAATACATTGCAGATATGCTCACTGAATATAAACCTAACAGACCACTCAGATCATTAGGATCGAGTCAGTTAGAAATA
>NW_015635262.1:648-778 GCF_001515625.1 Sinocyclocheilus rhinocerous
TCACTGAACATGAATTCCTGTGTGGAAAAGCAGATTAGCCAAAATCAACAATAAATCAGTTAAATTATTAAAATTATTATTATTATTAAAACTAATTTACACATTTACATAAGTGAAGCAGATTTCCTCC
>NW_015635263.1:0-2807 GCF_001515625.1 Sinocyclocheilus rhinocerous
CCTTCTTCTTTTAGAGTTTGAAAGAAATTCATCCAAAACTGGACATTTTCCTTGCGCAGTATACTCCACATGCTTTCAATCCTTTGGTTGTGATTACTCGAACCGTATATGAAACTGCGGTGGTAGGCGAAGTCATCTGTAGCAGCACGTCGAAGGAACATCTGCATCTGTTCAACAGCGACGTTCTCTGTTCCACGATCAGCACGGATCCTTTGAGGGCATCCTCGCCTTTCTTTCACGGTTTCAATGTAGTATGATGCAATCACCTTTGGGTCGCTATTTGTAAAAGAGACTTCCAACCACATCAGATGCCGTGAAAATCCGTCTACACATCCATTTATGCAGAGGCCATACGGTTTTAATTTATCATAAGAATCGAGATGCCACATGAAATTTGGCCCTGGGTTGTGGTATCTCCTCCTTCGCAGTTTTCGCGCTCGCCTGTGTGCCACTCCAACTGGATCTAAAACACTTAAGAGCAATCTGACTGTTTCCCTTTTCACAACAAGTCCCTCTTGAATGCACTTCAGGTGCATCATCCTATAGCCAACCATCTGGCCCGATGTTTCAAGCTGCTGATTAACAAGTGAGCAACATCTAACATGTCAGTAAAGTCCTTCCTACGGCAAAGCCTATTCTTCCTCAGTATGGTTTGGAGGGTTCTAAGACACATTATTATGCCATGCTGATGGCTAAGAACTTCGAGAATCTCTTGGTATTGCAAACCCAAATAGAAATAAAAACCTACAATCCGATTTTGATCCATAACAGGTTAGCAATCTCTTTACCTCCACGACTTCTCTAGACCTACATAGATAGGACCTCAAATGTTTGCCCTATACATTTGCCCGACGTAAATTAATGATAAAAACGGCTATTGCAAGAATGCAGTGCAAGCCAAGATGATAGAATAGGGCCGTCAACAATGAAATAAAGCACAAGAGGCCGTCAACAATTAAATATCGTAAGTACTACGCCATAAGAAGGATTAGGCGATTGGCTGGCGCTCTCTGGCAGCGGCACGTCGCAGCGCCACTTCCGGCCCCAGATGCCACAGACTTAAATGATCTTTTCCAACCATGAATGCTTTCTAGTATTATAAATATATTTCTACTGTTTTTTATTATAAAATAGCAGGAAAAAACCTGTTTGCAACGAAACTTACGAAAATTAGGCCTAGTTTTGCAACAACAACAACAACAACAACAACAACAACAAAAAAAGGTTATTAGGCCTACAGTTAAAACATTTTGCTACACTCACCATAGTTTAAGCATGCTATTTGTAGTAAAACCTATTGTAATAATAATAAAAACATTTAATTTCTCTGTGATCACACATTTGCCAATTTGTAATTTTTTGTACTTTACAAAAATTACAAATTACAAAAATTATATATACATACTTCATTGAACTGCCAAATTGCCATTCATAACTTTATTCATTTGCATGCCTTAAATTGATGTAAAATAACCTGCCAAAACTTACATAACCTCAAAGCTGCAAGGTAGGCTACAGGGAATTCTCCACCAGAGAATTTCAAGTAGGCCCTACTGAGAATTTGGAACGTGTAGGTGCTGAGGAGGTGCTAGATCATTGATAGTAAGTAAGTAAGTGACATGACATGTGGCCAAGTATGGTTAATACCCATACTCTGAATTAGTGCTCTGCATTTAACCCATCCTAAGTGCACACACACAGCAGTGAACACACACACACCGTGAACACACACCCGGAGCAGTGGGCAGCCATTTATGCTGCGGCGCCCGGGGAGCAGTTGGGGGGGGGGGGTCGGTGCCTTGCTTAAGGGCACCTCAGTCGTGGTAGAGTAATAGAGTAACCTCAGAGAGTAATGTTCGCGCTGCGCTGTCAGTTCAGTGGCGCTAGTAAACACGTCCTCTCCGCGCTGTCGAGTCGGTCGGTCCATTGAGCTGCGCCGATGTCAGGTCAGCGCGGCGCAAACACTTTAATACCGCGCTGTTTCATCCCACTTTTGGTGTGTTTGGCTTCCCATACTCATGCGTTTCCGTCATATTGTGCTGATAACGGCTCCGTTTGGTTCGTAAGTAAAGTTAGCGCTTATAAAAAGGCGTGATTCAGATAATTAATTAATAGTTATATTAATAATAATAATAAATGTTTTTTGATCAGCAAATCAGCGTTAAAATGATTTCTGAAGGATCCTGTGACACTGAAGACTGCAGTAATGATGCTGAAAATTCAGCTTTGATCACAGGAATAAATTACATTTTAAAATATATTCAAATTGAAAGCAGTTATTTTAAATGGTAAACATATTTCACAATATTACTGTTTTTGCTGTATTTTGGATCAATGGAAAATCAAATGCAGGCTTGGTGAGCAGAAGAGACTTCTTTAAAAAAAACGTTACAAATCTTACTGATCAAAACCTTTTGACTTGTAGTGTATTAAAACACATTTTCTAAAGTGCCTTAAATGTCAAAATTAGTACAATATATTTGTTGAAAAATTCTAATACTGAACACACTATTGAATTATTAGGCTGTGACTCATATTATTTTTGTGTTGCTGTCTGCTCAAGCTCCCTCTCCTTTTGTGTCAGTTGCCCTGAAACTGTGGTACATTTGTTTTGGCATTGCCCTTTCGTAAAACTATTTTGGCAAAATGTATGTAATTTTATTGTACAAAATATTGATCATCATTTTGTTTTGTTATGGAAAGATGTATTATTTGGTATATTGGAGAACAGCAAAGAAAAGCACAGTCACGTTTACATGATCAATCTTATTTTTTTACATGCAAAATTTCATATTCACAAATGTAAG
>NW_015635264.1:0-116 GCF_001515625.1 Sinocyclocheilus rhinocerous
AATGGCTTTTGCGGTGGCTTTTCGGAGGGGAACTGCTTCGGGGTAGCGGGTGGCATAGTCGATTATCACCAGGATGTGTTCATGTCCCCGGGCAGACTTAGGCAACGGCCCCACAA
>NW_015635264.1:1059-1472 GCF_001515625.1 Sinocyclocheilus rhinocerous
GGCTTTCCATTCACTTTCACTTCCACCTCTGGAGCTCCAACCGGCAGGTCGTGGTGCACAATGCAGCCGGCCAGCCAGGTCCGTGCGGGACGTGCGAGGACTTCCGTTGGCATAGGCTCATCCCGCGGAGAGGGAGCCACCGGCCTGCCTGCCTACTGGTCGCGGGGTGCCCTCCGGCGCGCGCCGCTCCTGGACCACCCTCCGGGGAAATGGCGGCGCTCGCTCCCCAGCATCCCGGTGTTGGGCCGCATCCGCCAGCTCGACAGCCTCCACCAGCTCGGAGGTGGTGGTTGGGTTCCTCATCCCCACTGCCTGTCGGTGGGATCGGGGAAGGGCTCGGAGGAGACGATCGATCACCACGCGCTCCGCCACATGTCCAGCCGATGGAGCCCCCTCCAGCAGCCAGTGCTGCG
>NW_015635264.1:1591-1721 GCF_001515625.1 Sinocyclocheilus rhinocerous
ACAGATAGGGGATAACCCCAGGCGGGCTAGGATTTCCTTCTTGACCTCCTTATATCGATCGGCGGAGATTCTTCACTGATTTGCTTGCATTCTCCACCAGTGTAACGGGGTGAAGAATCACACGACAAGT
>NW_015635265.1:0-780 GCF_001515625.1 Sinocyclocheilus rhinocerous
AAGACGTAGAAACAACAACGTGTTATTTAGGTCTATGTAATCTTCACCGTTTCCTGCGATAAAAAACTCCAAAGGCGACGATTCCGATATAGCGGATAAAGGCGGTACTTCTAAATAGGAATTTTTCTCGATAACGGTCTGTGTCAGCGGGACTGTAAATAAATCCAACTCGGACTTGATGCACTCTCCCGACATGCGATGCAGTAACACCATGTTAGAATATGTTTTTTACGGTTCTCTTAAACGCAACGTTTCGCTTTGCAGTCTTCTTACGCTTTCTGGGCGTAACTGAGAGGTTCTTGGACCCTCGCTTTGTTTTCTTTATCGAATGACCACGCCTCCTTATACCCGGCGGTTTAGACATTCTCTTACGGGCCATTACCATGAGTCCCGAACCGTCTTGAGCTTTAGGATCATCGTTATACGATCTAGACATAGCGTTTGAGACGACGTCGGAAACTATATTTTTAGCAGTCGCTTTTTGGTGTGGTTTAGCTATGCTGAAAGCAGCCTCTGGTGTGGTTTAGCTATGCTGACCCCCTTTTTTAACAACGGTACGGCCATCCTAAACAGCCCTCTGAAAAGACCTCCTAGGCCTGCCCCGTACATAACAGCTCCGCCGGCATATCCGGGTAATCCACCGCCGGCCTGATTTCGATAATATTCGACGTAATCAGCGACATCCATCCCGCGGGCGTTGTAATAAGCCATTTTTAAAGTCCAGATTGTTTCGTTGGCCTAAAGTGTAGTTTTACAATTACTTTCCCGTAAGAAAATGGT
>NW_015635266.1:0-1102 GCF_001515625.1 Sinocyclocheilus rhinocerous
ATTTCTGTGTGTCATCAGCGTAACAGTGAAATGATATGGCATGTTTTTTTTTTTGTTTTTTGTTTTTTAAATAGACCCAATTGAAAGCATATATAATGAAAACAAAATAGGACCCAAAATGGATCCTTGGGGAATCCCACATGTAAGAGGAGCCAACGATGATTTAAATTCACCCAAGGCAACTGAAAAACTTCTATTTATTAAATAGGACTTAAACCATTTATAAACAGTACATTGAAACCCTATCAATCGCTCAAGCCGTGCAATACGAATTTTATGGTCTATGGTTTCAAATGCTGCACTAAGGTCAAGTAACACCAGAACTGCAGCATTACCAGAGTCCACAGTTAACAAAACATCATTAAGAACCTGGGTTAGGGTTAGGAAAGTTCATGTTTTTGTTTTGGGAGTCCACAACAACATGTTGACATGCATGCAAGGTCAAAAACATTTTCATTGTCTTATAATATGCATTTATTTTTACCTTATTTGCTCAATGACTCCCAAACGATTCGTTCAACAATGAATTTTTCCAAACCCCTCCTTTGCGTGACGCTAATCTGCAGTGATTGGTCCGATGACCCAGTCTGTTGTGATTGGTCTACTGCGTGCAAACGGAACACCCATAAAGTTTTCCCGGATCTGTGCACGCAACAAAAAACGACTCGTTTCAGTGACTCCGAGTTGACTCTTTCTTTTTTGAGATAATAACTTTATACACGGTGCACCTTCAGATTTAAAATGTTGCAGGATATTTTCATTCACTTAGAGCTGTGTTAAACACTGCATGAAAGGTCATTTTCAAAAATCTGAAAAAAACTGGGGCACTTTAAAAGTGCTGTGATGCTCCCTAAACCCAGACTGAAATACTTCAAAAAAAGAGTGACGTGAGGCCAAATATGGTGACCCATACTCAGAATTAGTGCTCTGCATTTACCCATCCAAAGTGCACACACACAGCAGTGAACACACACACACACCGGGAGCAGTGGGCAGCCATTTATGCTGCGGCGCCCGGGGAGCAGTTGGGGGTTTGGTGTTGGGCCTTGCTCAAGGGCACCTTAGTCATGGTATTGAAGGTGGGAGAGAGCGCTGTACATTC
>NW_015635266.1:1219-1588 GCF_001515625.1 Sinocyclocheilus rhinocerous
GTGCACACACACAGCAGTGAACACACACACACACACACACACACACACCGGGAGCAGTGGGCAGCCATTTATGCTGCGGCGCCCGGGGAGCAGTTGGGGGTTTGGTGTTGGGCCTTGCTCAAGGGCACCTTAGTCATGGTATTGAAGGTGGGAGAGAGCGCTGTACATTCACTCCGCTGTCCCACCTACAATCCCTGCCGGTACGAGACTCGAACCCACAACCTCTGTTTGATTAGTTTTGATGGAACATTATTAAGTGGGGAGTCTGTTGGCTTTAACTGTTCTACTATTTTTGCCAAGCCAAAGATTAAGAACCTCAAAATTATCAAACACCACATGGCAATATAGATGTACAGATGGATTAACATT
>NW_015635267.1:0-949 GCF_001515625.1 Sinocyclocheilus rhinocerous
ATGGACATAAACTTTTTCAACATTCAGTGAATCAGCAATTTCTCCGTTCATATCGTTATCCGAAATATTTCTGAAATCAGAAACTATCACTGTTGTTGTTTCCACTTCATTACTTATTTGAGTATTTTCGAGAGCAGATACACTAACTTCCGAAACTCTTACCTCAGGAGGACCCTCAAACTCATCCCGAACCTCTTGGGTAGGCACGATAACAGGAACAACATCAGTCCCTTCTCTCGAAACACTGCCTTCTATTCCACGTTCTTTATGCGGACAAACATGCCGTTTATGCCCGATATCACCACATTCAAAACACTTCATACTACCAGTTGTAGCGTAAACCATAAATGTCTTCCCTTCGTATTTAACACGAAAAGATATATCCAGCGTTCGCTCCGGGGAATCCAAAATCATGTTTACTTGTCTCCTAAAAGACATCACGTCTTTTAGAGCTGGGTATTTACATCCCAGAGAGATCATTTTAAATGGACTAACAATCTTTCCGAAACGAACTCGCGCTCCAATGCTTCATTGGTTATGAATGGCGGAACATTTGAAATCGTAATTTTAGAAGAAACCGTGTAGAGTGGAGTAACTTGGACTAAATCGTCATTTACAATAAGGCCACTTTCAATTATTTGATTCACAAGATGCTGCGCTTTCAAGAAGGCCACAACAGCATTGTTCATTCGAGGCGCTTTCAAGAAGGCCACAACAGCCTTGTTCATTCGAGAAGCAGAGGAAATATTTTCGTGGCCTACCACCTCTCCTATCGCAACAAGCACATCCTCCACCATTATCCCATCAACAGGTACACACCTGAGTCCATTGCGTAAGGACAACGCCTCAACCTGAGAAGCCATCCCTCCGTGTAAAAACTCACTTTGACAACAACAATTAAAATAGACTTACCAAAACATGCAGAATCAAGATGAAAAAGCATAAAGAA
>NW_015635268.1:0-315 GCF_001515625.1 Sinocyclocheilus rhinocerous
GAGGTCCAAGCCATGCGATGATCTGTGGCTGGCTGGAGCAAGTTCCTTTAGCTTTGTTGTGATGTAAAGTTCTTCAGAGGGAGCTGGTGAATGTTTCAGCACTGCCCCCTCCCCCTTTTTCTCACGCGTCAGTCCGTGAACAGGTGACCCGGTCCTGCTTGGCAGGGGTGAGACTGGTGCCCGGTAGTAGCTACTAGGGTCTCTTTTAGCCTAGCGATCTCCTACTCGGCGCCTTGTTCCACTTCATCAGGCCCTTCCTGTTGTTCCTGAGCCTCCAGTTCTAGCTGCTCGACGCGTCGTTGTGCGCGTGTTAGC
>NW_015635268.1:522-668 GCF_001515625.1 Sinocyclocheilus rhinocerous
TCAGCAGCCTTAGGTAGGAGGCTGTCTGTTGCAACACTTAGCCATGTCTCGAGGTATTCCCAGTGGCCAATAGAGTCTGTTATGCGAGACATGTTTTGGCATGGTGAGGGAGATCTAGAACCTAGACTGACACAGACCTTGAAGAA
>NW_015635269.1:0-205 GCF_001515625.1 Sinocyclocheilus rhinocerous
ATATATATATATATATGAAGAGTTTGGTTCCAAAACGTGATAAACACCATTTTTTTTAAAAATGGAGTTTCCGCCAAAATCAGTATTGTATATGGTCGGTATTGAAAAGTCCATTTTTAATATTACGCAAAATGCGATATCCGCCGAGTCATTCTGTCATGTCTCCCTTCTCTGCAGAATGCGATATATGCGCTCAACCAATCAC
>NW_015635269.1:386-513 GCF_001515625.1 Sinocyclocheilus rhinocerous
GTCATGCACATCTCGTCAGTAAAGCCGGTTCTGTGATTAATAGTAAATCTCCACCACCTGCTTTCAGATGGATACACAGAGTCGTAGATCACTGACTATGCAATATCGCGTTCATAATCGCAGATGA
>NW_015635270.1:0-910 GCF_001515625.1 Sinocyclocheilus rhinocerous
ACACATTACTTTCCATGAAAAGTAACTAAGTAACGTAATTAGTTAGCGACATGATGTCATAAGTCCACATTCCTGCATCTGTGATTCTTCTGAAGAAAGGTTTGTGTTTTTTTTATCATTCAAAGTGTTTAAATCAATGCAATCTGTTCAGACAATTTTATGGAGAACTGTGCTAATGATTAATGAATGTAACGTTATAATGTTTCTAGATTTTGTGCGTGAACATGAGTAACAGAAAATGCATCTCATTTTGCTCCTTATGTTGTGAAGCAGTTCATCATAAACACACTGTTTGGTCATTGGCAATTATTGATGGACAAACATACATTTATTTATTTACTGAAATGCAAAGAGAACAAACAAACATTATTAATAAAAACCCATCGCAACTGAATCGCCATTAAATATAATCTAAGTTTTAAATGCCAAATATAAATAAAAACAAAGTATTAAGATTCTGTATAATTTGCATTCTATTATTATATTTATTTAATTTATTTATTTATTCTTTTAAGTGCATTAACTCTCACTCTGACTGACTCCCTTACTAGTGTATAAAAGAGAAGCCCATTTGTCAAATTCACACACATATACGGTGTGTGTAATTTCTCAGATACAGTCACTGGAAATCTCACACTGTGCACAGTATATCCATCTTCCTAGCTGTTGTGCATTTTATGACAGATTTTACAGCACATACATTTTTCATCAGCGCATAAAGGTAGACTTGCGAAACTTGCCATGATGTGTCTTCTAAAGCAGACCCAGAGGGGAAGATCTGGACTGTAAAGAAGAGCCAAGGGAGAATATGAAATGTGATGAATATATACACTTGAGCCATTGAGCCGCGTAAAGAGCAAAATGGCCAACTCTACAGAAATGATGAAGTATTGATGAAGTGGATGATCTG
>NW_015635271.1:0-154 GCF_001515625.1 Sinocyclocheilus rhinocerous
AGTCTGCCTACACTGGACGCGATCAAACGACCGTTGAAAACCATAAATAGAACCCGGCAGCAGTTTCTGTCGGGGATTTGTTGCGCTGCGCTGCTCACGTCCGTAGACACGGTGTAACATTGGTTTTGCTTTGTTTCACAGAACTAATGGTTGC
>NW_015635271.1:338-515 GCF_001515625.1 Sinocyclocheilus rhinocerous
ATCCGATCTTTTGACCATATCCGATTTTTTGGCACGTCTGTTTACATTCACTTTAGACAGGACTGGTATCCGATATCTGTGTTTACATTCATTCCCACCCAAAAAGATTGTCTGCAGTGATTGCTTTACTACGCACATGGTAGACCCTCGGGTTTTAAATGGCCGTGCTATTAAAAT
>NW_015635272.1:0-963 GCF_001515625.1 Sinocyclocheilus rhinocerous
TGATGGTGAAATGGAAACATTGTGAAGTAAAGGAGGCAGGACATAATAAAAGGACATAGTAAAGTGTGATGTGACATTAATCTGATCAACTAAGACAAAAGAGCTTAGAAATAAATAGGCTTCTTAGACTTGAAGCAGCTCTGCACAGACTGATCGGTGTATGACATCAAAGTACAGCTAGAGCGATTGGAGAGCAGATGGCTCCGTATTCTTTTGAATCACTCTTGCCTACTTTTATGTCATACACCAGTCGCCGCTTCAAGTCCAACAAGCCTATTTATTTCTAATTTCCAAGTCCAGCAAGCCTATTTATTTCTAATTTCTTGTTTCTTAGTTGATTGTTTCCTCTGTTGGTTTTGTAGTCATTTGTAGTTATTTCAACATTGGTTTCCTGAGTTTGTCTCCCCTGGTGTTCCTTATTGCCTTGGTAACACCCGTGTATTTAAGGGAGGAGTGTCCAAACTTGGTCCTGGAGGGCCGCTGTCCTGCATAGTTTAGCTTCAACCCCAATTAAGCACACCTGAACTAGCTAATCAAGGTCTTACTAGGCATATAGAAACAAAGCCAAAGAGAGGCTTCACTACACTGAATAAACCGCTTTTGTAAGGAAATAGCTTATCATTTAATGAATCGACTGCCTGTCCGCTAATTTTTAAACATGTTTTACTCTAAAACATAATTTTGTTGGGAACGATATGTAGATTTTACTATGATAAAATTGTTATTTTTAAAGAGAAGGTAGAGTGTTGTGACAGGGTAGATTTATATATATATATTTTTTTAAGAGAAGGTAGAGTGTTGTGACAGGTAGGACTCATTTACGACATTACCATGGTATGTAATAGTAACAATGAGTAATATTGTATATTGTCTAAAGAAATATTGATGTTTACTTTCTTTGGCTATCAGGTGTTTTTAGATAAGACTTGAATTGTAATGACTATTAACTGCATGTATGCATAT
>NW_015635273.1:0-199 GCF_001515625.1 Sinocyclocheilus rhinocerous
GTGGGCACTCTGGAGGTCCCTCAGGACAGACACGGGACAGTGGGCGGTACCCGTTTGGGGTGCCATGGCGGATCTGGAGCCTCGGGAGGCCATAGCGGAGCAGGGAACTCGGGATGCCATGGTGGAGCAGGTAGTTTAGGAGGCCATGGCGGAGCAGCCTCCGAGGCCGTGGCCGCAGCCCCCGTCTCGGCCTCTACGG
>NW_015635273.1:673-1133 GCF_001515625.1 Sinocyclocheilus rhinocerous
CAGGAGCCCTTCCTGGGCTGAACTGGGGATCAGGAGCCCTTCCTGGGCTTACCTGGGGATCAGAGTAGCGCTTACGTGGTGCTGGCACTGGAGGGCGCTCTGGAGGAGCAGGCACAGCTAAGCGCATTCGAGGAGCTGGGCCTGGAGTGAGTTTTGGAGCTGGAGCCGACACTGGAGCGAGTTTTGGGGCTGGAGCCGACACTGGAGCGAGCTCTGGGGCTGGAGCAGACACTGGAGCGAGCTCTGGGGCTGGAGCCGACACTGGAGCGAGCTCTGGGCTTGCCACACTATCGTCCTTGGGGCTTGCCACACTAACGTCCTTGGGGCTTGCCACACTAACGTCCTTGGGGCTTGCCACACTAACGTCCTTGGGGCTTGCCACACTAACGTCCTTGGGGCTTGCCACACTAACGTCCTTGGGGCCTGTCACACTAACGTCCTTGGGGCTTGCCACACTAAC
>NW_015635273.1:1143-1507 GCF_001515625.1 Sinocyclocheilus rhinocerous
CGGGAATGGCCGGCGGAGGGGTTCCGGATCGGGATCGGAGGCTCTCCAGACACCGAATGACTGTCTCCTTCCAGTCGAGGTCGGTGGTGTCTGGGAGCTCCGTGGGATGATGGAACGTTATCCCGATCCGGAACAGCGTTGCGAGGGTGAGCGGCACGAACTGGAGTAATATATATTTTTTTTCCTTCAAATTATCATCATGGACATTGGAAACAAATATAAATTAAAGCTGCAAGCAGCATTTATCGGGGTTCAAGCGTATTAAGACCTTTCTGTACTTGAGTACATTTTTCAAGTATCTGTACTTTACTGGAGTAGTTTTATTTTGAGTAACTTTTACTTTTACTTCACTACATTCCAAAGC
>NW_015635273.1:13163-26814 GCF_001515625.1 Sinocyclocheilus rhinocerous
ATATATATATATATATATATATATATATATATATGTGTCTAGAGAAACAATACATATTAAAGATTATGAAAACAAATAAAGTGAAGGTAACCATGTAGGCCTATTTATTATTAGCAAAGAAGGGTTAAAATGACTACATTCAAACATTGTAACATTGCAATCTTATAAATAAAAGTAATGCTTTTAAAGCAGAAGTTAAATTCATTTAACTAAAAATGAGAAATAAATCGGCACAGTAATTGTTAGGTTACTTTGGTTACTCTATTAAAGTCATTTTATAGTTAGTACTATCATAAAAATAAGCTTACTTGTAGGTTTAAAATTGTCACATTTCTTGTTCAACTACAAATATTTCAGCAAAATGTATATTTTATTCTTGTTCTCCTATTTCATTGAGCTCAGTCTGTTTGGCGAGCATGCATGTGGTGGTGCTTGTTCAGTGAAGTCTGAAGTTTTGTGTAGAATTGCAAAGCAGAGGGCTTATGTACTTCTAAAAGCAAAATGGAAATATTCCCATGACTTTCTAGCATTTGCAGATGGAGAATATACCTGTGAAATTTTAATTATGCATTAAGGAAAATGGCACATTTAAACACATTAAACAGTGTCTCTGTTAGCAGCACATGCAGCCTTTCTATTAGAGCATTTGACAGGGTAAAGGTTTTAAACTATATGAATCTATAAACTATACTATATCTTACGAGTTTTTAAAAGCCCTTAATATAATGGTTGTCACGTGTTTAGAAGAAATTGGGTAATGCAGTTTCTCCACAGCAGCTTACTCGGTTATATTTTTCAGACATGTTCGTGTCAAACTACTGTATAAACTGTATTCTCATATACCATATCAGTTATAAAGAATGTATCGATATTTTGTACAAACTTGATATACTAGCCAGCCTTAATACCAATTCAATTTTACTATTCTTAATTCCAATTTTGTTACCACATGAAAAACTACTAGTGATATGTAAGTGTATGAGTATAAATATGTGAGCTGAAATTATGTATTTAATTTGTTTTTTTTTAGTTATGTTAAGATAAGGAGAACTTGTTTTCTTTTAGGTAATTTAATAATTGTTTTAATTTATGACTTTTTTGTATTGAATATTTAATGGTTTATTTATTTTATGTGAGTGTGAGTATAAATATGTGAGTTGAAATTATGTATTTAATTTATTGTTTTGAGTTATGTTAAGGAGAACATGTTTTCTTTTAGGTAATTAAATTTTTTTTTTTAATGTATAACTTTTTTGTATTGAATATTTAATGGTTTAATTATTTTATGTCTGTCTTAGAGTCAGGCAGAGGTTTTTTTATTTATTTGTTAAGGCTATTGTAATTTTGTTTGTTTCTTTTAAATAGGTATGTGCTGTTGTTGGACGAGTGGTACATGTCAGCCAAACTACTGAGACTGTGGAGTTTCAGGGTGCGTCAATTGAGGCACAGTCCTGTTACATTGAAGACAATACAGGAACAATAAAAGTCCAACTCTGGGAAAGATTAATTGGCAAAGTTGCATTTGGGTCTACTTACAAAATGACACATGTCAGTAACAGAGTGTTTGCTGGATCCATGTATTTGACGACAAGCCGCAGGAGTGAAATTCAACAAGTGGCCCCTTTCCTTGGATTGAATGAAAACATTCAGTTCACAATTGATGAAGGTAAAGTCATTGTGCTCGAAGGGACCATTACTTCAGTTGAGGTCGCAGTTTCACGCCGATGTTCACGATGCCAGGCTTGGCAACAGGATTTTGAAAGACGAGGTCAGTTCCATCGTTGTTTTCGGTGCAAGAGACTGCAGTATGTACAAGCATATCAACCAACTGTCAATGCTTCGTGACCTTTGCTGGTGATTTTGGTGATCGGGAGTTGACCTTGCCAAATTCGGTTATTAAAAGGTATGTTTAACATTTATATGTAATTTATTGTAATTGAAATTAAGTAGTATGTGTTGTACGGCTGCACAATTTGGAGGAATAATAAAAAATATATATATTGTAAGTAGGGCTGCACGATATATAATTTCAGCATCGATATCGCGATGTGCGCATCCACGATAGTCACATCGCAGGATTTGTGATGTTTAGTATACTGATCGTTTTCTTTTTACTATCAGGCCCGCCAGCCGCTCCGCTCCAGCCCCTGAGTCGGCTCCAGTGTCGGCTCCAGCATCTGAGTCGGCTCATTTCTTCAAGTTCAATCCTGAATCCACTACAGCCCAAACAAATTCAGAGTCCGTTCCAAGCCCAGAGAGGGCTCCTGTTCCCACGTCCGGGCTAGGAGAGGGCTGTGGTTCCCACGTCTGGCCAAGAGAGGGCCTCAAATCCCGAGTCAAGCCCAGGGAGGGGCTCCTGTTCCCACGTCCGGCCCAGGGAGGGCCTCAGATCCCTAGTCTAGCCCAGAGAGGGCTCCTGTTTTCACGTCAAGCCCAGAGAGGGCTCCTGTCCCCACATTCGGCCCAGAGACCTTCTGCGTCCTGTGGCAAGCAGCATGTGAACCGATCATCTCTTACTAGTTATAGCACAAAATAAACGAATGAACATCAGAAGGTATCTTGTTTCAACTGTGAAAAGATTTAAATATACAGTATTTTTCATGTTCAAGTCCACCAACGTTAATCTACTCTCCTGTCTGGTTTGTTTGTCGGACAAAAATGGCAGATTTGCCATTATGATTGCTCAGATTGCCTGTTAATCAAACTCCCGGCGAAGGGTCAATTGAGCAGCCAAGGTTGGGCAAAGTTTAGAAATAACGGTCTAAAAAAATTACTGCAGTTAATACCATATGCTGAACTTTTCACACGTTTCTTTAAATAGATTTTTAATGATGTAAGGTCTTTGTGTCATTTGAAGCGACCACTCATGTGGTGCGACCAATAATAGCAATAACTGTATTAAATTAAGAATAAATTATCTCATTTCTGTGGCTGAAATATGAATCCATGCTATAGTATGCTTAAGTGAATTGTATTTTTTTTTTATCAGTTTCATGCAATTTACAGAAAAAAATAAGTCTGCTAAATACAATTAAGAAGGCAACTCTGAAATTATAGAACAAAATATGAGATCATTATTAACAAAAACTCAAAAACAATGCAAATACTTTGTTTTTAAACACTTTAATTACTGAGAACATCTAAAAAAAATGTTAAGCATGTTAAGGAAATTAATAAATTTTTATATAAATCATGGTTGCACCACATGACATTTAAGGCTACGGCCGATTTATCTAGATAAAAAACACTAAAATCACTTAATTAAAATTTTTTATATGAATTTGTCTACACAACCTTCTTAAGTCGTGGCCTAATGGTTAGAGAGTCGGACTCGTAACCCAAAGGTTGTGGGTTCGAATCTCGTACCGGCAGGGATTGTAGGTGGGGGGAGTGAATGTACAGCGCTCTCTCCCCCCTTCAATACCACGACTGAGGTGCCCTTGAGCAAGGCACCGAACCCCCAACTGCTCCCCGGGCGCCGCAGCATAAATGGCTGCCCACTGCTCCGGGTGTGTGTTCACAGTGTGTGTGTGTTCACTGCTGTGTGTGTGCACTTTGGATGGGATAAATGCAGAGCACTAATTCCGAGTATGGGTCACCATACTTGGCCACGTCACTTTCACTTAATGTTTGAACAACTACAAAAGATATTATTTTTTGTATGTTATAATTTGCCTGTCAAAAATCTTTATACGTCAATGACCCATATAGCTGATTAATCAAAATTTAATGAAGCCCGTATTAATATTGTAGGCTCTGTCTGCAACTGCAAATTTACGTTAATTAAAAACTAACAAGTTTACCGTTACCTCAGGATGCAAGCTAGTTTAATTAAAATACGTCTGTTTTGAGGGATAGATTCAACTTTTCAACACAATATACATTTTTTAATGTAAATAACATCAAATTCATTCTTCTTAAATGTATATTTACATTATTGACATTAATAAGACATTAAAAACTTACAGTTATGTGTAGCGCTGCCTTCCTCTGCCATTGTTTTGCCGCAATGACTTCTGGGACTTCAAGCGAATACGGCGCATAAGTCTGCATTGATTTCAAAAATACATCCAGGTACTTTCATGCGTCCTCTATACTTGCGTTCTCGAGTAGCTTCAACAGTTAATGAAGATGAAGAGCGAAAACACAAGGACCAAACTGAATTTAAAATGATGTTACAGCATCTCGATCAAATCTTGACTAATATTTGATGTCAGCTGATCCTTCAATTTGAGTTAATTCACTTGTGAATGTGAAGTGACGAGTGGCCAAGTATGGTGACCCATACCCGGAATTTGTGCTCTGCATTTAACCCATCCAAGTGCGCACACACACAGTAGTGAATACAAACACACCCGGAGCAGTGGGCAGCCAATGCTACGGCGCCCGGGGAGCAGTTGGGGGTTCGGTGCCTTGCTCAAGGGTCTCACCTCAGTCATGGTATTGAGGGTGGAGGAGATCCACTCCCCCCACCGACAATCCCTGCCGGACCCGAGACTCAATCCCATGACCTTTGGGTTACAAGTCTGACTCTCTACCCATTAGGCCACGACTGCCGTTGTGATTTGCAGATAAAAAGGATGATATGACAAAAGATGGGGAGGATCCAGTCCTTGACCCGAGTTTGAACTGTGGAGCAAGGATTTCAGATGTGTCACGATGGTATGAAATTAGCCTCCTGAAAGTACGCTGAAGAAGGCTCTTAGGCCAAACGTGTTGGTACTTTTAAAGTATTAAAGTCCCCTTTTTCACAAGTCTGGAATCTTTTTTTAACATTGTTGTACACAGTTTGTTTCCATGCACCTTGTGAAGTGGTAAAGTTGCTCCAGATCCCATCTCATTAGATATTGAAAACATTACATTTATTAAGCTTTACACTTCAGTTCAGCAACATTTGCCAGACAGTGTAATTAAAGATGAAAGGAGGTCTATATCATGTGAAAACACATTTAGTTGTCTGAAATGAAAAGGTGCAGGGAGAGGTCATATGCATGAGCATGTGTTATATTAATTTACAAGTCTGATTAGTTGTCCGGTTATGAGCAATTGCCATCTGGGAATGTCTATAAATAGACTATCTTGTTTGGATGATAGTTTCTCCACAATCATTACATCACTGAAGGAACAATGGCATCAGCACCACCGATGAAAAGACCAAAACTATTTGGAAACTGTCATTGGATTTGTCCATAGCATCACAGAGATGAAAATTACAGTTACAGAACTGTGTTACTGTCACGTTGCACTACTGTGAGGAGCAAGGAGACGTGGATACAAAGGAGTAACTCAAACACTGGTCTTTAATAACACAAATCCAAGGGGTAAACACAGGGCAGGCAGGAGCACACACAAAGAACCACGTAGACATTCAATTCCAGACAAAGACAGACTCAAACTTAAATACACAGGGAAACGAGGATAATAACTAGACACAGCTGGAACAAATGGGAAACAATTAGGACAGGAACAGGAAGGACCAAATAAGGGCATGGAAACACATGGGGAGCAAAACACACACAAAACAAGGAACAGATGCTGCGTTCAAGTCCTCCTGGGACGTTCGTACTTACGAGTTGACAAGTCGTAATTACGACGTCAGGTGCGTTCAAGTCAGTTTAGTCGGCACAAGACGGCTGTGTACCTTCTCTCGGGGCTTAATGAAAATTTTGAGTTTCCCACTCGTAATAACGACTTTGTGGTGGCGTTCATGTGCGTTCAACTCGTAAATACGATCTATCCGACATGACTTGAACGCACCAAGAGTCTGACAGTTACAGAAGTTTCAAATGATTTGAACAATTACAATATTTTTTCCCTATAGGCTGTGGAGGTGAAGGTTATGATGTGCTGTGTAGGCAAAGCACTGACAAAGATGTCACTTTCCTTCGAAAAGACCCATCAGCGAAAGCCCACACTCTAATTGGGCTGTTTTTAACCCAGTGTTTTTAGAGTTATATTTAACCCAGCATAATGGATTGATTAATTTTTACTATAATACTACCTTATTTTTTTACTTCATACATGAATTAATGTTTAAGATGAACTACTCCACACAACCACTGGTTTGCATGACAACTTCCTTTATTTGCCTTCGTTTATTTCATATTTACAGTATAGCATATTTTATATCATTTTTAATATGTAAGCCATGCATATTGCCTGTTTAAACTCTTTGACAAACATTAGAAGTAATAATGAAACATTTGAAAGTAATTCACGTGTAATCGACCAGTCTCTATTATCCTATTTCCACCGTAAGCTGGAATCATGTTATGTGGGGAATTGCCAACTTCTAATTGTATCTTTGTGAATAAAATCTTCCATATTATGCAAGGCATCGGGCCTTTCCATCACGCAAAAACACAGATGCAACACTTGTTTAGGTGACACTGCGCCACGTGTATGTTGCTTTGCATAAAATTAAACAATATACAGCACAGTAACGATTTTATAGACAAAATAAAACACAAACCTGTATTTTACCAAAGAAATTGATTAATTTGATACCAATTATAACCACTCTCTAAATTGTTACATGACACCTAAATATTTTGTGTTTTTAAGCAATGTTGAAAACTGTATTACCTTCTCAGCGAACTGGTTGTAAATAATTATGTTAAATATTGTAAACTGATTGATGATCACAAAAAATGCATTGCATTTTAGACATTGGATGGTGGCTTAAAGGAACACTCCACTATTTTTGAAAATAGGCTAATTTTCCAACTCCCCTAGAGTTAAACAGTTGAGTTTAACTGCTTTCGAATCCATTCAGCCGATCTCCGGGTCTGGCGGTAGCACTTTTAGCTGTAGCTTAGCATAGATCATTGAATCTGATTAGACCGTTAGCATCTCGCTCAAAAAAGACCAAAGAGTTTCTACTCCCCAAGTTAGGTAACTTCCAGCGTAACCGGCACTAAGTTTGTGTAGATGGTTATGTTGACGGAAGTTAGCCTAATTTCAGGCGCTGCGTAATATCATTGCATTTCTATTTACAACGTGTTTTTGCAGCGTTGAGCAAAAATCACAGACATCTGTTGATTTCTTGAACACAGTGGCCAATCAGAAGCATTTAAAATAGAATTCATGTCTCTATTTGAAAATTAATTAAAAATAGCATTGATGTGTAACTACACTTCATGATGTTATGAAAGACTATTCTGGGAGGCAATATCCAGTGAATCCTAAAATCTGAACCATAACAAGAAAGGTTTTCACATAATTTTTTTCTTTATTTGCCAAAAATGATAAAGAACACCAGGTTTGTTTTGCCTAATTGTAGGTCTGCACAATTTGGCAAAAAAAAAAAAAAAAAGTTTTTATATATCAATATGACTACTAATACTTCTGATTATTTTTATTACTAAAAAAAACATTATTATCAATATATTTTACAGAAAACTGCAGCGTGACCTGTTAACATGCAGGAGGCCTATATCTAAAAATACACATGAATATAGATAAATGTAGAGCCGTCCAGGCTTTGTAACACTTTTTGCTCATGTATTTTGTAGTTATGAATCTAACATATTTGGAATTTTACACTGTAATTCTGTAATAGGCCAATGTTACATTTATAACAGTTCTGTAATGGAAATTGATGGTAAATGGAAAACCAATGTGCAACATCAATTTAAAATCTATGTCCTTATACTTTAATAGCAGTTATGGAAAATATGGGCTTAGCCACGTTTTATGTCAGTGTTTTTGACTGATGATGCAGATGTTGCAATATTTCCCAATGCAGAAGGGTCTTTCAGCTCACTGGACTTGACACTCAGGTCTCATTACAAATTCCATGGAGATCCATTAGAGACCCTGCCCTACTCCCCATCAACCTCAGCATTTGTGTCCATGTCAGGTTAGAGACGCTTCTCTTTCACAAGGCCAGCATCATCTGAATCTGTTCTTGCATCAATGCCCCATGCAAGCCGAACTTGGACGAGGTTTAAAAAAACTTTGTAATTTAATAGTTTATGGTATTATTTTTACACTTAAGAATAATGAGCTTCTGTTATGGCAACAGGGTTTATATGTAAATGAAACACTGTTTGAGAATTTATCAAGAGTTGAATCTGTTTCCAAATTTTTGCAATAAGCAATAAACATTCCAGAAGTACAAGATGGAAAACCTGTTCCCAAAAGTGTTGCGGTGGTAAGGATTTCTGAAGCTGAGGCCAATGTCCCAGGCATTGTTCAGAAGCTTCAAGTTGACCTAAGGACAAGAGAAACCCCTGCCTTGCTGGATTTAAACTGGAATGAAATTCAAAGGTTCCCAGTATTGGAGACAGAAATTAATGCAATGCTGATTAACCATTTTACCAGGTTTCAACACTGATGAAATAGGATGGGGCCTAATGGTTAGAGTTGTAACCCAAAGGTCACAGGTTCGAGTCTCGGCAGGGATTTATTTTTATTTTTATTCAATTTATGAAGGTGATGTAAACTGAATCATTCCCTGTGTTAAAATTACTGCTTGATCATTAATTGAATACATCAATTAAAGCTAAACGCAAGGAGATTTTCATGTCTAATTAAAAGTAACTAATGGTGTGTTCAAGTCATGTCGGATAGATCATATTTACAAGGTGAACGCACATGAACGCCACCACACTCTAAGGTACATATACAATAATATATTATTTTGTATATTTAACTTGTATAGTTTTATTGCACATGACAAAAGATAATCAATAATACAAATAATTTTATTAATTTCAACAAATTTTCTTTGGTTGCATCCAACATGTTTTTTTCACTGATATGCCCCCAACTCGGAAACTCCCAAAATTTCGGGTTTCCCACTCAAAATAACAATTTTGTGGTGGCATTCATATGCGTTCAACTCGTAAATATGATCTATCCGACATGACTTGAACACCATTAGTTACTTTTAATTAAACATGAAAATGTCCTTGCGTTTAGCTTTAATTGATGTATTCAATTATTGATCTAGTTACAAACAAGCAGTAATTTGCCTCATTTTTAACACTGGGAAGAAGATTTTGGATTGCAGGACATTTTGGAAAAGGTTGAGGAGGTACTGAAGGCATCTCAAGGTCTGGAGACCGTTGCTGTCAGACTCGGAGAGCTCACCACACTGGCCACAAAGGAAAGAAACCAAGTTAACACACAGCAGGCATGTTTGATGTTAAAGTAACCTCATTTCTGTCTAGGAGAATATTTAAGATGTTAAAGAGATCTCACTTTTGTTTTGTTATTTCTTTCCTCTGGGATTTGCTGCATATACAATGCTGGGCATGGAACATAAATTTAAACTAGCATTACTAAGTTTAAAAATGAATGTTTCTCATAAATAAACAATTTATTACGCATTTTGCTATTTTTCGAATGTGAGCCACATTCACACCGCGACATATGAATCAACATCGTTAGGAAATATGCATGAAATCTGCTCCGAAATTTGCTCTAATGTGCCGGATGGATGTCCTTAAAAGTATCTCTAAAGAAGCTGATGTCTCAAAAGTATGCATAAATGTATATCTCAGTTACGATTTGTAAATTGGTTCTAGATTTTTTTTAAAGTGAAGTAGAAAGCTGCGAGTTTCAACCACTTCAAACTCATCTCTGTAGAGATGTAACCGCACTACATTAGGATCTCCAAAAAAAAGCATTGTTCTTGGAAAATCTTGAAGCTTTTTTACTGCTTTGAAAAGAGTCAGAAAAGTCCTGTTTCTCTAACTGGAACTTCATCAGATATGGGGATATATAGAAAGGTAGGGCTCCTCAAATTTTGCCCTGGAGGGTCAATGCGCTGCAGAGTTTAACTCCAACCCTGATCAAACTCACCTACCTGTGATTTTTCTAATGATCCTGAAGACATTGATTAGTAGGCTCAGGTGTGTTTGATTAGGGTTAGAATTAAACTCTGCGGGTAAGTGGATCTCGTGGGTCAGATTAGAGGATCCCTGTAGAAAGGTGTCCTCTTTCTCATTGCTATTAACACGAGCACATGGTGAGTACGGGCTCAACAAGATGTAGATGTCCTTTGCAGTACTGTGTTAATTGATATTCAGTCGGTACCAACTCAAATACAGAGCCAGACTGGTCCAGATGAAATTGTATTATTTCAGTGTACTGCTCTTGAAAATTAAGAATGAAGTCAAGCAACTGATGACTGTTTCATGTCTAACTTTAAGGATGAGATGATTTTCTTGAAGATTCCAAATAAAAAGAGCAATATGATTTTTCCAGACCACTCAAAAGTATGAGTGATTATTACAGTATTCAGATCAAAATGAGGGATGCAGTTGTCATCAATGAGTGGCAAGCTCTCTGTCTCCATGAGATCGAAATGATTTGTTTCAGATTCATGAGTCTTCCTGGATGGAGGGCAGTTGCATTTTACGGTAGATGTAAAGCTAGACATTCTTGTAGCTCCTCTTACACCCCTCTATATTACATACTATTTTGAAGTCTTGCTGGTGTTGAAGTAGTTGCAAATGTTTCAAATGTCACAGATCGGACTATTTTTTTCGGATAAGCAAGAAAACAAAATATTTCAAGCACAGAGAATGATAATGCCGTGAAGGGTTTTTGACAGGATAATTTTATGTGTATGTATCAGGTATGTATACGCAACTCAGTATTTCCGCGCTGTCTGAAACACGTCTCTATGCTTGTGCGAGAAGCTGATGTCTCAAAAGTATGCATAAATGTATATCTCAGTTACGATTTGTAAATTGGTTCTAGATTTTTTTTAAAGTGAAGTAGAAAGCTGCGAGTTTCAACCACTTCAAACTCATCTCTGTAGAGATGTAACCGCACTACATTAGGATCTCCAAAAAAAAGCATTGTTCTTGGAAAATCTTGAAGCTTTTTTACTGCTTTGAAAAGAGTCAGAAAAGTCCTGTTTCTCTAACTGGAACTTCATCAGATATGGGGATATATAGAAAGGTAGGGCTCCTCAAATTTTGCCCTGGAGGGTCAATGCGCTGCAGAGTTTAACTCCAACCCTGATCAAACTCACCTACCTGTGATTTTTCTAATGATCCTGAAGACATTGATTAGTAGGCTCAGGTGTGTTTGATTAGGGTTAGAATTAAACTCTGCGGGTAAGTGGATCTCGTGGGTCAGATTAGAGGATCCCTGTAGAAAGGTGTCCTCTTTCTCATTGCTATTAACACGAGCACATGGTGAGTACGGGCTCAACAAGATGTAGATGTCCTTTGCAGTACTGTGTTAATTGATATTCAGTCGGTACCAACTCAAATACAGAGCCAGACTGGTCCAGATGAAATTGTATTATTTCAGTGTACTGCTCTTGAAAATTAAGAATGAAGTCAAGCAACTGATGACTGTTTCATGTCTAACTTTAAGGATGAGATGATTTTCTTGAAGATTCCAAATAAAAAGAGCAATATGATTTTTCCAGACCACTCAAAAGTATGAGTGATTATTACAGTATTCAGATCAAAATGAGGGATGCAGTTGTCATCAATGAGTGGCAAGCTCTCTGTCTCCATGAGATCGAAATGATTTGTTTCAGATTCATGAGTCTTCCTGGATGGAGGGCAGTTGCATTTTACGGTAGATGTAAAGCTAGACATTCTTGTAGCTCCTCTTACACCACTCTATATTACATACTATTTTGAAGTCTTGCTGGTGTTGAAGTAGTTGCAAATGTTTCAAATGTCACAGATCGGACTATTTTTTCGGATAAGCAAGAAAACAAAATATTTAAAGCACAGAGAATGATAATGCCGTGAAGGGTTTTTGACAGGATAATTTTATGTGTATGTATCAGGTATGTATACGCAACTCAGTATTTCCGCGCTGTCTGAAACACGTCTCTATGCTTGTGAGCGCTTTGATTGTGATACAGTATAATTAGAACAACATAAATAAATAACAGAGTGTCATATCTATGCACATTTTCTCCAGAACGTTTTTGCGACCCGGTAGCAATTCTTCCACGGCCCGGTAGCGGGTCGCGACCCGGTGGTTGGGGACCTCTGATCTAATCAGTCATCATGACGCTAAACACACATACCCACTGCAGTGTCGGCAGGTGCTGATATTGACATCGCCAGCCGCACTTTTAGCCAATCACTAGGGATCAGCAGTCAGACGTGATGATTCAGGAGTGACGTTTTTTTTGCGCCATAAGGGATCAGATTTTGAATGTATAGCTGTATATTTAAGTAATCACAATGCCAGTGTGACCTAAATATAAGTTCCACGGAAAAGATTGGGGGAGTGCCTCAACTCTCAAAACGTGAATCACATCTGTGTGTCAATAGCCCTATTCGCACGGGATTAGTATTACCTGGTGACCTCCAGTCATTTGTAATAATTGCGGAGGTTGTCTGTGATCTTAATCCCGTGCGAATCGGCCATGTCTGTAATTTGTAAAGTAAAAATTCCCCCGCAAATGACCTACCATATTTCGCCCAACACCGAGGTCCTGTGATAATATTAGTCCCGTGCGAATCGACATCTCTGTGATTCGGCCAGCATTTGACGGGTCGTATATCATTTTTCGAGGTTTTTATTTCCTGTGCGCCTTTTTATCCATCTTTCGCGAAGAATGGAGCTGCGTTGGAGTGTTTGATAGTATTTTGGGTGCTGTCATCATATCGCTACACCATACAATTTGCAGAAAGAGAAAGCTGAAAAGGTTTTGAGGTTAATGTGTTACAAATAAATCAAGCATAAAGCTTGATATATTATTTTAACCTGGTAAAATGTAAATGACACTGCGCACGAAACTATATTAGTTTCTTTTTTTTTTTTTTTATCCATCTGGACCATAGAACGGGACTCTCAAAGCCTTGACATCCGGGTATCCGGGAGACAAGTCAGTAAATTCGAGTAAAATCACAGGCTTCGCTTATCCCGTGCGAATGCACCACACGAAATTCAGATGTGGGGGGGTAATTTCAAAATCACACAAGGTCCCCAGATAATACTAATCCCGTGCGAATAGGGCTAATGTAACTCTGAAATCAGAGTACAGCTGAATAATTTAATCAAAATCGAAACATCTTTTAAATGGTCCAGATTGGTATATCATTGAAAGCTGCTGGACTAGATTAGTTTTGACCGAAAGTTATGTTTTATATTCTACAATATGTACTTCACAAAAGACTAGTTCTGACTGCTGACATGAAAATGATGCATGTGTTTTTTCGAGGATATCGGGAAATTTGTTGAGTACTGTTTTGACAGTGTCTGCCTTCATATTTTAGTCATATTTGGTCATTCTCTTTTCAAATATATTTATTTCTATATTATTTTGTTATCATTATTTTGTATTAAGGAGTTCAAAATGGTCCTTATCAACCTTGATTGACATGGCAATATTCTATCACATTATTTTGATAGTTAGTTTTGGGCGCGTTTTTTTTGTTTGAGTCACCATTTCTCCAGTGTAACAATTCCACGCTGAGTCCAGAACACAACTCTGCAGCACAAGAAAGCTGTGTCCCAAAGTTGAGTGTGCACACTTCGAAGGCCAGGCCTCCGAAGTGCATGAAGGATGCTCAGCCTTCGCAGGATTTCCTAATTGCGACACCAGAGGTTCCCGATTAGCGTTCTGTCGCATAGCAACGGTGCGAGAGGAGAGCTGAAGAGAGGACAATCCTGCCAGGATAGGTGGAGCCAGAATTGCTCATTTTTGTTTTTATGT
>NW_015635273.1:27634-28679 GCF_001515625.1 Sinocyclocheilus rhinocerous
TGTGTCCCAAAGTTGAGTGTGCACACTTCGAAGGCCATGCCTCCGAAGTGCATGAAGGATGCTCAGCCTTCGCAGGATTTCCTAATTGCGACACCAGAGGTTCCCGATTAGCGTTCTGTCGCATAGCAACGGTGCGAGAGGAGAGCTGAAGAGAGGACAATCCTGCCAGGATAGGTGGAGCCAGAATTGCTCATTTTTGTTTTTATGTCCACAATCCAGACCCTGGTGTTTCTCTTCTGTCTGCCAGTGGTACATCATACAGAGTGGTCTCCAGAGTGTTTGACATGCCTCGTTCCACTGTCACCGCATTGTCCTCCGAGTCGCTGAGAAGGTGCTGGCCATTAGCCACCAATAGATTCACCTCCTGAAGACCCCAGAACACATGGACTGTTCTTCTTTTGATGTTTTATAGCGGATGGCAAACCCCGCCCTGTTCTTTGAATATAAACACTGTTGTCATCTGCGCGCAAGTGATTCTGGGATATGGTAGGGTGTGAAGTGTCCATCAGATGTACACTTCATTTCCCTGGGAAACGGAGGGTGCATTTGAAGTCGCTTTTTAAAATACGTCAGCATTCGTCGTGCCGCGGTGACGCAATTGGCCTTGGAATGCGGTCTTCTGAGGGTGCTTTTTGAATTGGGACAGCTTACGTCATGACGCTGTGACGCAATCGCACTTCGGAGTCCGCACATTTCAGTTTGGGACCGGTTTTGTCGCGCCGCTGTGACACAATCACACTTCAAATGCGCCCTTCGGAGTCCATGCACTTCAGTTTGGGACACAGCTATAGACTTTACTTGGGCGGGCGCCCAGGTATATTAACGGCCGCCCAAGTAGCCTATATATCAGGGATTCTCAAATCTGGCCCATGAGATCCACTTTCCTGCAGAGTTTAACTCTAACCCTAATCAAACACACCTGAGCAAGCTAATAAATAGGTGCGTTCGACTTCATGCAGCACTGCGCATTTTTTTTGCACAAAAAGTATTCTCGTAGCTTCGTAAAATTACAGTTGAACCCCTGATGTCACATGGGTCACATGGA
>NW_015635273.1:29598-31827 GCF_001515625.1 Sinocyclocheilus rhinocerous
GAGAGGACAATCCTGCCAGGATAGGTGGAGCCAGAATTGCTCATTTTTGTTTTTATGTGTTACATCATAATGGAGGAGACGGTGATGTACCTCAGGCTTAGCCAAGACCGAGGCCAGGTAAGTTACACTGGTTTGCTGCGTCCTTTGTCAGAATACAACTTTAAATGCAGGAATTGGCTTGGAGCTTACTTGAATAATGTAATGATACATGTGAAAAACTACAAAATACACACACATAGCAGTTCAAAGACTGTAAGGGAGTACATTCGTTAAGTATACTCGTACAAATATAAAGTACTAAGTTTTCTTCTTTCCTCACAGGACAGCAACACTACAAAAATATGGTCTTTTACAACATGATGCATTGTTGTAGATTAAACTACCCAACAGTATATTTAGTAGGCAACTTTAAATTTAATAACCTTGAACATATTCAGAAGTAAAATGCAACATACACAGTAGTGTAGCAGTAATATTAATGCAAAACCATCCTGACAAATTATTTTTCAGAACAATACTGTACATTTACTTTTACTCTCAATACCTTAAGTATATTAGAGTATGCAAGATAATACTTTTACTTAAAGGATAGTTCAGCCAAAAATGAAAATTCTGTAATTTACTCACCCTCAAGTTGTTCCAGGTTTGGAATTTTCATTCTTTGGGTGAACTATCCCTTTAGCTAAGGTTTTAAATATGACTAGTAGAATACGTCAGCCCTCGTCGCGCCGCGGTGACGCAATCGGCCTTGGAATGCGGTCTTTGGAGGGTGCATTCTGAATTGGGACAGCCTTCGTCGCGCCGCTGTGACGCAATTGCACTTCAAATGCTCACTCCGGAGTCCACGCACTTCAGTTTGGGACACAGCTGAAGTTTGCTAACAAATCCTGCAGTATCCATGTTGAGAAACAGGAAGTAGAATGTCCAACCGGTGACCGATATTTGAACTGCTTCCTCTCAACCTGCTCAATATTTTGAATTCACTCTGACTGTGTCCGAAACCGCCTACTCAATGAGTAGGTACTTAATTTCAATAAGTACTTACTTAACGAGTGCTAAAAGAGTAGGTGCTCTACAGCCAAATTTCGTTAAAGGGTTAGTTCACCCAAAAATGAAAATTCTGTCATTAATTACTCACCCTCATGTTGTTCCAAACCAGTAAGACCTCCGTTCATCTTCGGAACACAAATTAAGATGTTTTTGATGGAATCTGAGAGCTCTCTGACCCTCCCATAGACAGCATTTTTTTTTTCTTTTGTGCACAAAAAGTATTCTCGTAGCTTCGTAAAATTACAGTTGAACCCCTGATGTCACATGGATTATTTTACCGATCTCCTTGCTACGTTTCTGGACCTTGATCGTGTAAGGACCCTTGCGGTCTATGGGAGGGTCAGAGAGCTCTCAGATTCCATCAAAAATATCTTAATTTGTGTTCCAAAGATGAACGGAGGTCTTACTGGTTTGGAACGACATGAGGGTGAGTAATTAATGACAGAATTTTCATTTTTGGGTGAACTATCCCTTTAAGTTTGAATGCGATCCAGACATCATCCGCCATGTTGATGTTATCATGTGACTTAAGACGTTATAACAAGCGCAACAACTTAAAAGATACGAGCGACAGGTTTAATTGATCTCTCTGTAAATATTTTGATGTTTATGAAATTTTATCATTTTGTGGTCTTGTTGAAGAAACAGCTGCCCTTTTACTGTGATTGTAGTATAACCAATACATTTTGGGTTGATTTAAATGTTTATATTTTTAACCCTAACGTTACTAATATGACCCACAGTTTAATCCTTAAATATATTGTTTTTTATTATGAAAACCCAAAATCTTTATCTCTTGAATATGTTGTTACTTTCTTTATTTTATGTGCAAAATTTTTCATCGACAAGCAAAACCGGCTTAAATCTCCTTTGTTTTCCTATTTTTCTTGTTGAATTTAACTTTGTTTCATCCCTCAGGCTTATAACAACAACAACAACAAACGAAGTGGCGAAATCATGCAGTCCGTGTCGGACAAATCGTTAACGGCTGGTCTATGTGGTAATATAGTACATCGGGCAGGACATTCATATGCTCTCCTAACATTCATCGACCTCAAATATGGCTTATCATCTGAAATGTGTATGTAGTAGCAATTTTACATGGCAGCTCAATCTAATGCTAGCCTAGTGCGCTGTTCACGTGTTTGTGTGGAGTGTGGAAGCTGAACAGTAGCGCTT
>NW_015635273.1:31896-37296 GCF_001515625.1 Sinocyclocheilus rhinocerous
TCTGTGAACTTGAGCGCGTCACTTCGAAACTCCGTGTATGCTTGCCTTATTACAGCCATGAAAATATATGTCTATAGAGAGTGAAGCTTTTAAATGAACCAATTCAAATATAAAAAAATATTCTCCGATTATGTCATTCGTATGAAACATGCATACATACTGCGGAGATGACGAGTCAGTGTCGCCGACTTCATCTATTAAACCAAAAACAGAAAGCACTAGTGTAACAATAAATTATTAAAACGTTAATGCAGTGTACTTGCTGTTTTTCCCCAACACATTCATAATTATTATATTTGCCGGTGCGCTGTGGCAAGCCTTTTTTTGCGTGCGCTTGAGCGCTTATTAGGCTATGTAGGCCCCTTGATGGCAGCATTGTTTCATCAGTCTCTCTGCAGCGGATAAACACACGTGTCTCATCTGTCCCTGTAACATCCAGACAAGAGTCAAGTCACCTCTGTGATTTATCTGCTCAATACTGCATTTACATGTTGTGTGTACCCTAACCTATAACTTACGTTTAGTTACTCTATGTAGATTTGTTTAACATTACTTCCATTCATCTAAAGCAGTGTTGACAACAGTGAATTCTACATAATAGCACACATACATCACTCACTCAGATGTCTGTTCATGTTGTGATGTGCTCATCTGCAATTCTTTTAGAACATTTTTCTGTCAGATGTTAAATAGACATTTAGTAATCATCTTTAAGATGTATATGGTTTACGTAAATTCACTCAGACGTACAATTCAGACGTGCATGAGCTCCCGTGTTCGTTATACATAATAAACAGTGTTTTTACAGAAAAATCACAAATATACTGTAACGTTACAATTGTTTACTATACAATAGCTCAACAAATATGATTTTAACACAAGGAACCGTGTTTCTGATTTATAATACTCACATTTGTAAACACCCTCGTCGCTGTTCTCCTTCACGTTCGATGATGACGTATCCTCTCGCGTGTGCTTCTGGGATTGAAAAGTGTCCATCGATGAACACTTCAGAATCTGGACTGAAGCAGTAGGACATCCAGGTATTTCTCACATTTGTAAACCCACGTCGCTGTTCTCCTTCACGTTCGATGATGACGTATCCTCTCCCGTGGCCTCCTGGGATTGAAAAGTGTCCATCGATGAGCACTTTTGACAGTAAATACTGTCAAAATACCACAGTCAAAATACTCTCTGAGGGCCTACTGATGGTTCCCCACTGCTACCATATATTACTAAATAATCGAATCATCCACTGACTGTAATTTGGACTGTAATGCATCTACCTGTTAATGCAACGAGCTTCGGGAACTGTGGTCTCCACTCTCCAGAGAGCGGCACACAGATTGTGAGTGATGCTGCGGAGCTAATACACGAGTTTCACAATTTGAGTTGAATTACTGAAATAAATGAACTTTTCCACGACATTCTAATTTATTGAGATGCACCTGTATATCTATAGAAAGCTTGACATGTCTACTTTTAAACGAAGTAAGTCATGTCGTAAAACAAATATTATGTGACAAAGTAATCAGTATAAAACCAACGCGAAGTCTTTCCCATCTACCTTCATTATCTCTAATTAGAACACGCCCACGAGCCGATCGCGCTTTTGATATTACAATAGTCATGTAAACATGTATGTAACAGGCATGTAAACACCCACATCACAGCAAACAAAGCAGCCAGCGAGACTTTTCCTCAAGTTCTACTGTTTGTTTCTGGAAGAAGACCAGTGTTGCCAAGTTTTCAGACCCTTCTAGCGACACATTTTCAAAAAAGCGACTAGCGACAAATCTAGCGACTTTTTCTGGTGTTATTGGAGACTTTTGGCGACTCTGACGTGAACGCACGTATCGTTCTTACTCTTCTCAACGAGCAGTGGGTGCTGCCGTGGGCCCCATCCCCGTCTCAAAGCACTCACTGGCGGCCCAGTCCTCGCGCAGCAGTCCCTCCCAGCTGCAGTCAGAGCAAGATGTTCACCCCTCCGCGTCCAGACTGCAAATGAAAATGGCTTACATTCAGGGTGGGATGTAAATGTAAAATGTTCTTTGTCTAATGAACAAACCTTAGTCATTTTACATGCAAATATAGCCGAAATCACAGCACAGCCCACATGAAAAAATACTATAGTAATTTATAGTAAATAAATACTATAGTGTTTTTGAACCATACTATAGTAAAGTATTTGAATTCATTTGTTGTGGTAATTCTATAGTTTCTGTGGTAATATAACAACTATAGTAATATAAACAAATTACTTTACCCAATACTGTACTAAGTTTTCTACAACTATAGGGTATATTATACTACAATACTCTACAGTTTACTGTAGTAAAAACTAAATACCCCAGATAGCACACGTACGTCTGCAAGATGTCTGTTAAAGGTCTCTTGATCTGGAAAGCATCTGCTGTCTACAAACGTCTGACAGACGTCTTTCAGATGTCAGTTTTACATACATTCTAAATCATAAACATCTTAAAGACATCTAATATACGTCTATTTGACATCTAAAAGGAAACGTCCTATAGACATATTGCAGAGAGCAAACTCTCTAAAAAATACGTCTTGCAGATGTAAATGCAGATGTCAAATAGACATCTCCGAGATGTACGTGTGCTATCAGGGACTACAGTATTTATTACAGTTTATCAGTTCTCTATAGTTAATACTACAGTATGCTGTAGCATTCATTAAAGTGTTGTAAATACTATAATATATACAGTATAATACACTTTACTATAGTGTGGTTCAAAAACACTAGTATTTACTATAAATTACTATAGTATTTTTTCATGTGGGAGGTATTGCCTTTTTCATGTCTTATGTTATGTGTATTTGATTTCATCAGACGGCTCGATTATAAATCAGGATTTTTGTGCAGATTAACATCTTGAAAGGGAGAGCTGGGTAGTCTTAAAGGGCCGCATTTCAGTCACTATTTCATATTCATCCCTCATGAATATGCTAATTAGTGCATGATGTCATCTAGCGACATTTAGCGACTTTTCAAGCTGGCTTTAGCTACTTTCCATTGAAAGACGTTGGCAACACTGAAGAAGACGCGCTGAGAGGAATAAGACAGAATTTACCTCAGATAAAGACGCGCTGAGAGGAATAAGACAGAATTTACCTCAGATAAAGACGCGCTGAGAGGAATAAGACAGAATTTACCTCAGATAAAGACGCGCTGAGAGGAATAAGACAGAATTTACCTCAGATAAAGACGCGCTGAGAGGAATAAGACAGAATTTACCTCATATTAAGACGCGCTGAGAGGAATAAGACAGAATTTACTTCAGATTAAGACGCGCTGAGAGGAATAAGACAGAATTTACCTCAGATAAAGACGCGCTGAGAGGAATAAGCTTTGGATTTTGCTCAGAAGAACACTGCGGCTTGGTATCCAGTGGACGATATAATTTACACGAGTAAGTCTTTTTTTTAGCCTACTTGTATTAGTTGTTATTGTGTTACTGTGACATAACTTGTACATATTTTACTAGACTTTTTTCCAAACCATGATTCCTGACTAAATGTATAATCAAGTTATTCATGAGAACGAACTCTTATGATCCAATCGCTGCGCTGTATTATGCATGAGGTCGTCTTACAGCGGAGAATTCAAATCTCATGAAAGAGCTTCTGTGCTGTCAGTTCATCTCTGTAAACATGACTGCAACAATATTTTAGTTTAACAACACTCGCTGCGTGGATCATAGTTCATATCCGGACAATGAAATATGCGCAAATAAGGGCGCTGATACAGCGGTACATCTGATCATGAATGCGATGACACGACTGATTATTGTGATACACTGCAAACAATGATATAGACCGAAAATTCAAAGAAGAGTAAACAAAAAGTAACTACCCAGCTAATAGACGACGTAACGGTTACGTAATGTATTCGTACTTTTTGGTAATTTCATGATTTACCAATAGGCAACGTAACCACGACGTCGTATGCACGTAATTCCATTACCATCCCATTACCAACTCATAACGTTGTCAGTACGTCCTCCTAACGTAACAAGATAACCAAGAACGTCCCAGATAGGTACTCTATTCGTAATATATTGGTAATTTCACGATTTACTGGCAACGTAACTACAACGTCGCATGCACGTATTTCCATTACCATCCCATTGCCAACTCACAACATCGTCAGTACGTTCTCCCAACGTAACAAGATAACCAAGAACGTCCCAGATAGGTACTCTATTCGTAATATATTGGTAACTTCATGACTTACTGGCAAAGTAACTGCAACGTCGTATGCACGTAATTTCATTACCATAATTTTTGTACGTTCTTTATATGCTCTCTGATTACCATAATGCTATTTAAAAAGTGTAATTAAACTTCAGACACAAGATTAAACGTTCCTTAAAGATGAAAATGTTTCTTTTCACCAAGTCAGAATATGAACGATTGCTTTTAATTTATAGTGACGTGACATACAGCGCGCGCACCTCCACAACTTGACACCCCACTGAGCAAAGTTACGTCCAAAAGACGTCTTTTGGATGTCTTTGTCGGACGTTGAAATGACGTCCCCTGAGGAGCCAGAAGGAAAGTTTTTATGACGTCTTTTTTTGACGTCTTTTGCACTACCGATATTGACATCCACAGGACAAATAAACAGACACACGGCGCATTCAATTAAAACTTATTTATTTATATTGTTTATTGTGTATGTCCCCCTCCCCCCTTCTTGCTGGTGCATGGTTGAGGTGCTCCGAAGCATGTTTCTTAATCATTTCTTGAGTTGCGTCCTTGCTCCATTTCATCACTGCAGCTGTAAGTGGAAAGACAGAAAATCATAAATATGCAAAAGAAACTGCTTATAATAATTTATTAAGTAAACATTTATATATATATATTAAGATAACGACAAGGTTTGAATCAATCTGCTGTACATCATAACTTCCTAGATTTTGCAGTAGCCTACTTGTAGCCTGAGTGGGGCTGTGCGATATGGCCTAAAAATTTTTTAAAAATCTGGATTTTCAATATTGCGATTTGCATAATGCCGCCCAAATGTTCACGCAAAGAAAGAAGGTGTAACTTTTATTCTCGCTGTAGTATTGTTGTTTCCGCCGCAATGTCGTAAAGACGCTGTGTGCTTCGTTGTAAAAGCGAAACTACTTTGTTTGGTCTTCCAAAAGAGGACGAAATCTGCTTCGTCATGCCTGGAGCTGATCCGTCCTGATCGCTGAGGAAATACATCAACTTCGCGCTGTGGATCGCCGGATCGGCTTTCACCGTGGACGAAGCGGAGTCCAGCCCGGAGTCGTCACATGTCCTTCCGGACGCTCCTTCGTCGAAATCGCCGGCCGCGCCGTTCTCAAGCCCGCGCCTCTGCTCACTCTAGGCCGCGGTGTGTGACGCTGT
>NW_015635273.1:38232-54390 GCF_001515625.1 Sinocyclocheilus rhinocerous
AGTCAGAGCACACCTCGCTTTTTCAGACCGATGAGTTTTGTAAAAATCGACGCGTTTCAGAAAGGCGGGGCATAGAGGAGAAACAATAATGTACAGTATGTGGAAAATAATTATTAGTTATTTTTTAAAAGTTTTTTTAACTTTAAACCGCATAAACACATTTCATTACACCAAATACACAAAATAATGTTCTTTTTAGTAGCATCATATGACCCCTTTAAACTGTTTCAGCTGTTGGGCAAATACGTGATGGCGCCAGTGCCTTTTGCGCGCATACATTATAGACTTTATAGCCTAGCACTGATAAAGTGACATCAGATGCTGTCAAATGAACATAAAAAGTTACACAGCCAGGCATGGCTCCACGGGGATAACAACAAAATTGGTGTGATTTGATTTATAAACTAGAAAGCAGTATTAAACGTGACCGCGGTCTTCAAAAACATGCTTGTAGCCAGCCAGGCTAATTTACAAGCCTGATTCAAGTCTTGGCATGTAATGATTTTAAAATTGTTCAAGCAGGATTTAACAAAAGATAACTTATTTTGGTATAGTTCATTGTTTTCTGTTGGCTCACACCCAAAGCGCGTAGCTACATGGAGGAGCGTCTCGGCGCACTTTCTCTTTTGCATCTAATCACTCTAAAACAGCTGTCTTAACCTAGTTAAAATAAAAAAGTCTTAATGAACGCAAAAGTTGGGATAAAGCCCTGAGTGCCAATTTGGAGAATCGGGAGAATTCCCGTGGACCGATCATGAACCACTTTCACGGCAGTTTCACATTGGACGTGGAAAGTTCAGTGTCAAAGAGCGACACACGGAAAGCGGCACATCGCAGGCAGTTTTCGTTGGAGAGTTCGTTCTTACACTCCAAATTCCGCCGAATGGATCATTAATACATTTGTGTAATAATTTTGTTCAAGCACAGAGGTCGCGTTTTAGTGTTTTCCGCAGACACTTCGAGAAAAAAAAAAAACAATGAACATTCATCTGCTTCATGTGGTGTTGAACTTGAAAAGTGACGCACAGTCTCTGTTCATCTGTTCTCCTCATAAATTAATAAATTCATAATCTACTCAATCCTCCTCAATCATCAACTCGTCCTGTAATTCATAATTGAAAATGAAATAAAAATAAAAGTTATTAAATGTCTTATCATTTTAAAATAATAATAAATTAATTAATTAATAAATAATATGACGGGTAATAATAGATTATGACGGAATTTTTACAACCCTATCCGTTTTTACAACCCTGTCCAACCATGTCTGGACAAAAAAATGTCTAACGCAACCTCCGATATGTGCAAGTGGTGTGTGTGTGTGTATGTGCGTGTGCTTGCTTGCTTCACTAAACTGATTTAAACTATCAGTGCTTTCAACGGTTTGAGCGCAACCCTCAAACTAAGTATTCAGACAGATCATGAGATAATTAGAATAAATTAACTAATTAATTAAGTGCTGTCCGCCATGTTGATCCTACATAAACAATGAATCCACCCTAAAGAAGTGAGAAGCACCCACAAGGAAACTCAAAATGCATACATCATTTTGCACAAAGAAATAGCAAAGTCCAACATGGATTGAAACATCTGACCTTTTGAACATTGTGTCACAGTCTGTGCATACCTTGGATTGCTCTGTATATGTATGTATGAGGTCACCAGGGCCATTTTGTCTTTTTTTCCCTTTCCCTTCATGTTAAAACGGGCCATGAGACGATTACTGAAGAGCCTGTAGAGATAAGTAAAAATTTTATTGATCACTGATCATGGTCTTAAGCATATTGGGTCACGTGGTCCTCATGCAGTAAATGAGTGAGCTAATTGTAGAAGTCACACAAGGGTTAATTCAAACAATATTCATCTATCAGCCCTTGATCAGTCCTGCATGAATTCAAGGATGATTTTTATCTTAACTGCAGCATAATTTAGTAAACGACTGCACCATCTGGACGTAAAACACTTTGGTGTAAACCCTAGACAGGCTTAAATAGGTCCAGCCTTGTGAGAAATACTTTTACCTGTTGCATGCACCCGCTATGCCCTTCTCCCGGGCGCTGACGAGGTGCGTCCATGCGGACCCATTCTATCGCAGCGATAGTTGAGATGCTGTTCACTTTGCTATGGTTCCAAACTTAAATTTACTACTAAACAACTTAATTGCTCATGAGTAAGTAGATGTGCATTATGACTTAATTGTATAAACATTTCACAAGTCAGCGTGTGGATTTCAATGCGATTTTTACAGAGGTGTCCAATGCACGCCCTGCACTGGTCAACATTAAAGAGAGTCAAAACAACGTTTATTGTTTGTATTTCGTGATAAAACTGACAGAATTTTAAATCTGAGACTTTGTTTCATGTTAAAAGTAACAAAACACAAAGCTTACCCAGATAGCAAGAACGTTTGGGCCAAATGTGTTCATTTATGTGCTCGTCTTGAAATAATATCTAATGTGTGATACTAATCATACTAATGTTCTTTTTTCTCTTCTTTTTCCTGACAGACTGTAAGTGAGAAAGACTGACGAGACTTACTAAAAGTATCAATTTTTGTACATTTATTCACTCATCTGACATTTGCAAAATAGCACACTTCTGTTGTGGACCAGTTTTGGGCCGGCGAACACAAACTAATGGACGGGCCACGTCTTTAGCTGTTGGGCGGGCCACACTTTAGCTGTTGATATGGGCCAGATCCGCGCCAAAGGAAATTTGCTGACTGGGTTACGATTTATTGGGTAGCAGGCGCGCTACAAAAATTTATGTTATTTCTAAGCATAGCCTACCGCCAAGCAAGATGACGCACGGTACAGGTTCTGATAATCATCACAGAATAAATGTGATGTTTTATTGCATAATTACATATAGAAATACATTTTGTGTTGGTCATTTACTAATGACAGTGCCGTACAAAGATTTACGAATGCTATATATCGCTTATATGCTGCCGGAAATGACCATAAACATACAGGTCACGTCTCCACCCAGCAAACATTTGGACGTTTAATGACCGTTGAAAAGACGTCAATCCAACACGTCCCGTCATGGTTGAAAAATAGTTCCAAAATGAAAGTTGAACCGACGTCATCTGGCCGTGAATTCTACGTCTTTTCTGCGCATCCCTGGACGTCTAAATGCGTCTTCTTCTGGATGTTTATAAGATGTGTTGCTGCATAATTTAAGTGCATATAGAAACCTGCATATAAAATAATAGATTGCCTTTCACGGTGTTACACAATGGGCGTGTGAGTATGTCTTGAGGTTTACAATCTTAACTTGACAAAGGTTCTAAGAAGGTCCAAAATCGGTCCAGTCAGACCTGAACGTCTATAAACCGTTTTAATCACGTGTAAATCACAAACAATAACACATTATTTGCGGACTTATGCTAAATCAGAACACTCTTATTTTAGCATATCATTTTATTGTGAATATAACATTTTTGAACAGCCACAAATTTTCTTCAGTTTTACATAAATTTTTAGCATCCGTTAACCAAACAAGAAAATAAAACAAAACTACAAAATAATGAATTATGGTTAGCACATTAAAGTTGTTTGGCTCATTTCTTGTATCCACCACCCCCAGCTCTTCCTGGAGCATGCTTTAGGTGTTCTGCCATTGCTGCATCAATTTCGGAGTCTGTAGCATTTGGGCTCCACCTCTTCACAGCATCTGAGGGAAGAAAATATGATAGAAAGAAAAAAAATCTAATTTGAGGTAAATGACATGCACTTATTTCGAAAAAGTCTTTATGGTCCTACAACTAAATTTAAAATACAATGGAACAAGATTTTGTGTCTGTTTCATGAATGAAACATGTAATACATGTTGATTACCTTTTTCTAATGTTATTTTACTGTATAATAATCTTATGTCAATAAAAGATGTTCTGCATTAAATGTGTGTTAGATAAATAAAAAAAAAACGCATTTATCCGCTCCCTCTTCAAAACCACTGTGGCGCCCTTGAGAAAGACCCTTAACAGTGTGTAACTGTGTTAAAGTGAACAGGACATTTTTGTCTGGACACATGACTACTTAAAAACATTTCTAAACTGAATGTGACACTTGCTGTCAAATTTTGTGTTTATGCAGGGCATTAGGCTTGACTGTTTATTTGGAAACTATTTCCCAGTCTTGTTTGCCTGCTGATTTCTGGTGAAAATAAAGTTGCGAAAACTCAAGAGCAAGACTGAATTGACAGCGAGCAAAAACATTGGTATCAGTATTGCCATTCGATTGTTGGCTAACAACAACTACTTTTACCTCTAACAAAGGTTGACAACAAACTCTGAATGATTACAGACTTTGCTTTAATGTATTTGATGTAAATGGCCAGTGTTTTAAACACACCACATATAACATTCCTTACTTGCAGTTGACTTTCAGTTTTATGGCTTGCTAATGAGAAATTCACTGTAACATGTATTTCTGGATTTGACTGTAATCTGAATGTTTGTCTGCAGAATTCAATGACAATAGTACAAGTTTTACAGGGATGTCATTTTAGAAGGCCACACTCTTAAATCAGTGTAAAATTTTAGTTTTGTAACATTTCAATCTGAACTACAATTAGCCACTTTAACAACTGTGTGTTGTTAATTATAGGTCCATAAATGAAAAGGGGAGGCTAACAGTTTTCTTGCATAGCCCTGTAGATTCTGAGGACTTTGTCCAACTTAAACTGTAAAGGAATTACATTTCAACTACTATCAAAAACAGAAGATGCATTCTTTTCATACAGACAAGATTTACTTACATTCATTATGCAAAATGGACAGCCATAAAGCATTACTAACTTCTTGTTTTTGAAGCTGAGGCCATAGGTGAGGAATCAGGTAGTCTCCTTCCTGGTACTTGCCATATTTCTTTGTGCGTTACCTCACCTGCACAAATAAAGTTAATTTTATGGTAGTGTAAAATATTAATACAGTAAATCACTGAAAAGTTATTTTTAAAAAGGGATATTATGTTAGAACATAAAGGCAAAACACCTCCTGACTCGTGAAATATAAGTTTAGCTCCAACTGTGAATGACATCTCATTTAAGACAAAACTGTATGCAGTTTGGAGCCAAGCAAATTAGTTTGTATAGTGTGGGAATGGACTCAAGACATGCAAAAAAAAAACACATCAATAGCACGTACGTCTCATAGTGCTATTGGTTGATCTAGGGTATGGACCAATCACACCACCTTGATACCTATGTTCATTGTCACGAAGCCTGTTATGACCTGTGAAAAAAACACAACAATTTACATATATTTTGGAGTTTCATATGTGAAAATATAAAAATGGCTTTAATTTTGTCCAAACACTTGCACTATCATAAAACCCTGCAACAATCAGACCGTATTCCAGAAGGTACAGATTATTTTCACTATAGTCTTTTTTTAATTTAGTATTATGTAATCTATTGATAAGTACTATGACATTTTAAGTGTCACTTGGACATTCAAAATCATAACATATTCTTCACATTTTTCTAGATGCTGGAGCTTGTATTTCAGGGCAGCATGGAGTTCTTCAAAAAAAAAAAGTTCTGTAATTGACAGGACTGTGTTTTTCTTGCCCTGTAACAGGGCAAAAAAGCAACTTTGTACACATTCAGATCGAAACTTTTCAAAACATAAGCACCTACGCCTCAACTTATGTCCATGGATCTGTGAAGATTCATGGTTTCTGTGTTGTTGATGTTGACCTTCAATGGTGTTATGTTGTGCATCCACTGTTGGAAAAAGTAAAGCAAGTAATGGAAATAAAAGACCATTTTATGTAAGGAATTTTGAAGATGTTTATAAAGAGCTTTGCAACCACTTACGTTAAATTATACACATTAGGACACTGTAAAAAAAATAAAACAGGGACATACTTCTGGGTTTAGCCGTTTCATGAGATGTGGACCTTTGTCTCCGTCTTATTTGAAGATCCTGCGGGGTGTGAGTAAATTGTCCTTCATGGTAATAGAAAATAGGACGTGTTAGTCTTGGAGCATTTTACTATTAAATGCTATATGTGGAAAAAAAAACAAAAAAACAGGGACTTACTTCTGGGGGTAGCTGTTTCATGAGATGTGGGCCTTTGTCTCCGTCTTATTTGAAGATCCTGCGGGGTTTGACTAAATTGTCCTTCATGGTAATATTAAATAGGATGTGTTCGTTTTGGAGCATTTCACTGTCAAATTTTATTATTAAATGCTATAACAATAACATGTATTTGTCCTATGAATCCACATAATGAAGGGAGGTCCCTATAATCTGAAATCAAAGCTAACAAACAATATCTTACATCCAAACCTTGCATGCCTGCTGAATGAAGTGTTTAAAGGGGTCATATGATGCTGCTAAAAAGAACATTATTTTGTGTATTTGGTGTAATGCAATGTGTTTATGCGGTTTAAGGTTCAAAAAACACATTATTTTCCACATACTGTGCATTATTGTGTCGATTTTTACAAAGCTCATCGTTCTAAAAAAGCGAGGTGTGCTGTGATTGGCCAGCTATCCAGTGCGTTGCGATTGGCTGAATACCTCAATCGTGTGACGGAAATGTTACGCCCCAAATTAGGCATTTGTTGCATCCAGTGGGGACATAATTACGGATTATAATGACTTATACTGTCGTTTTACGCGTTGCGGATCGCGCTGCGTAAACATAAAACCATGTCTGCATTTGTGATCGGAGAAACAACAAACAAGCCCACTCTACACTGCTCAAACCTCGCCTTTGAATCATCAGTGGCAAATAATTTAAATATAAAAAAACGTACTTACAGACTGTGAGTCAGAAGCGCCAGACTGTCCTTGCAAAGTTGGAACTGCCCCACTTTATAGAAACAGCCTTTGAGCCACAGACGCATTGTAGGCTACTCTCCCAGGTTCAGGAAACAGTCCTCATCCTCCATAACACATATTGACGTAGACATGTGGGGGCGTGTTAGAGCGAGCCGTTTTAGGTAGGCGTGGTTGACTCTTAACTTTTATAAAGAATATCTCTTTGGATTTGAGACTTTAGTCTTTGCAACTTTACAGATCTTCTTTATGCACCAAGAGCTTGTAACACTCCAAAGAGAAAGGAAAAATTGAAATCGCATCATATGACCCCTTTAAATTACTTTTGCCATGGAAGGTGACATTACTTCCATAACCCAATAATGACTATATAAAAATCGACTGAGGACAGTACTACATTCACAGTAATTTTTGATGGCATACCTGTTCTTTCTTCCTGTAAGTGTGACAGCCCAGCTGTTGATTAAAAAATTCAAGAAGTGACGCTTTTTTGACTGAAATAGTGGTTTGCCAACGATTTGCAATTTGCCAATGACTTTAGATATCACATACTTTGTACTGGTGAAGGCATGAATGTTGGTAGGTTTCTACTTGTAGGTGTGATTTGAACATCCACTGAGAATAAACAGCGAAACAATGATTAAGGTTCAATAACTATTAAAAGGAAACAGTAATTTTTTATAGCATGATTCTTTTTGTAATATTACACAAAGCAGTCAAAAAGTTACAACTTAACGTAGGGTCAGGCACGTTTCATCTAAATGTGTTGGGCACAAAACCTGACCTTTATCACAAACAAGGACATATGACAAATTAGAACATTAACAAATTTGTAGAATGTTTAACCCATATCTACACAAGATATACTAGCGTAACCCTGTTTGTACGGGAGACACACAGCCTTTCTGTAGACACTTCCTCTGTTTGTCAGCATTCGCTTTGCCATTGTCAAGTCACTGCTAACAAACATGATGTTGAAGAGCTTTGAGTTGCATGGCTTTTCAAAGACACTGTCACAGTCAGTTTCCCTGAAGACATCTATCCTTAGTTTTCCATTACTCCTTTTCTCTCGAATAAATTCCACCGCATTGTCCATCAGGAGCACACAGTTGTCAGGCATCTTTGCTGTTATCTTGGTTGTCCTTTGGGATTGACTGGCATGTGTTTCAGTACATTGTCTTTCAGCAAGTCTTTTTGTGACTTGCACCAGTGGTTGTTTGCCACTTCTCACCATTTTTTTGATGAGCTGTAAGTGGTTCTCAAATGGAAAACATGATATATGGTTCAAAGAGCTGCGGAAGTTTGCAGCATCATCTGACAAGTGTTTGATGGAATGAATGTTGTATGTTGGAAAGGTGGGCCCATAAAAATCCACAGAGTTATCCACAAAGTGCTCCAGAAATGTTGTGTGCGTATACTAGATAAGACTCTCTCTTTCCATCCGCTTCATCCAAAAGAATGTTCATACTAACACTCAGACAAAGAAAGTGATGGTACTGGTCATCAGGAAGCACATCCTTTAAGATTAATGGTCCCGTGTAGAGCATGAACTGACGAAGCTCAGTAGCTTTTCACCTGTCTAAGGGACCATTCACATATCGCGCCTAAAACGCGTGGAAAACGCTAGGCACGCCGCTTTCTGCTTTTTTCCAAAGCGTTCGGGCGCTTGCGCTCCGGAGGCGTCTGCCGTTGCTAAGCAACCATGACCTCCGCTCTCCATGAAGACTCGGGAGTTTCAGCAAAGGATAAATGGATTTGCAGCACTAAAAATCGCTTGCAGTAGCTCTGCTACTAAATTTATTTAAAAATGGCTATCCCTGTACAGCTATGATCAGATGTTACTTCATCTTGACTGAGCTTTCAATGTTGTTACGGGAAAGGATGAAGCTGATTGGTTGGTTCTTGTCACATGACCCGCGGTGCGCTTCATTCTGAAAAGTTGAAATGTTTTCATCGCGATGCGGCGCAGAAGCGACCTGGAAAAAATAAGCGCGTCGCACCACGTGTGCGTCGCGACCGCGTCGCTTCCATTATGAGCGTGCCTGCCTGCTACATTTGAAATAACGATCTTGAGCGCGCAAAAGGCGCGATATGTGAACGGCCCCTAATTCTTCCATAATTCTTGGCTGCCTTGAAAACTCTGCAGGCAAAGCTCCCTTCAACTGACTTATGTTCTTTTCTACTTTGCTCTCTCTGAGCCTTACTCAATCGGCAGATATCTGGCCCACGCCACAAGTAGGTCAGCAGCCTTTTCATGGCTCCAAGACATACTAGGTGCATGTAGTCAAGAGGGAACTGTTTAACACACAAAATACCAGCTCTAGCAAGAGGTGATATTTGTTATTGATGGTCAGGGTATCCAGCACGGTTGAATACCTCATCTCTTCTTTCTTCAGCAGGACCGTTTGTCAAGTAAACTACCCTCCCCTCGATCTTTTGTGCTACTGCAACACATCGCTCACATCCACGCAGACTTTTGTGACTTTTAATACATTTGAGAAATGACCTGGCTTGTGCATCACAGATGATGGCCTTTCACTGTAACTGTGTGAACCAAATTCTGTAATGAAACGCCATTTTGAATGAGTTGTTGCAACTCCTCCAAGAAATCTTGTAAGAACTCCTCAACAGAGTTAGGCTTGCTGGACCCATAATACAGTGCTACAATAAATGGCTGACAGTTCTGAATTTGACCAAGAATGGGCCAGAAGCACATTTTACTAGATTTAAACAATGGCACGCCGTCCACATTAAAGCACAGTTCAACTTGCCCTGGCAGAGTCTCTTTTGAGAAATGTTCAAGAAGGTAACGCTCAATACCATAGTAAATATACTGTCCATTGCATTTATTTTGAACTGCCACTCCTTGCGGAGTATCAAGAATGCTTCTAGCGTCTTTGGGAAGTGTATGGCCATGACGTCTGAGCACACGAAGAAGCTCATTTAGTGCCTTGTGGGTCTGGTTTGTAGCAGTAGCCCAACTAGCCAAGTCCTTGTGGAGAGATGGTGTTTCAACAGTTGGCTGTGAAGTCTCATCCAACTGCTCAGACTCTGCTTCAGAAGAATCGGTGTCATAATTGTTTTCTTCTTCAGTATCACCGCTAATGTACCCCACTGCTGTGCCAATGGAAGAACTACAGCCGCCCATAGGATGAAATTCATCATGTGTTGATCCCACCGTGACGGGATTGCCCTCCCTTGCCATGACTGGCTCCACTGACCCCTCTGATTCAGAGCTGCTATCATGTTCCACTAAGGCAGGGTTTCCCAAACTGGGGTTCGCGAGGGAATTGCTGGGGGTTCGGGAGTTGATGACAAGCAGATAATTAAAATATAATTATTAAAAAAAACAATTTAACAAATAATAGGCTACATAATATTAAAATAAAAAATCTAAATAAAACTTACTAACAAAAATATATATTATTTGTTTAATTTGTGTCATGTGACCGACATCATGACAACGGACACGATATCAGAAAAATTATTTGTTTAATTTGTGTCATGTGACCGACGTCATGACAACGGACACGATATCAGAAAACCGTGAAGTCACGCAAAATGGACAGGTTCGTTTCATGCATAAATAAAAGAAAATTCCCAGAAGGTCCAAGCACAAGCCAGCACAAATAAGTACCAAAGCAAGAAAAGCACCGTAAGTACAATGAGGACTACATCAAATTCGGATTTACATCCATAGACGGTGCTAATGGCAAGCCCTCTCCCATGTGCGTTATATGTATGGAGAAACTGGCAAATTAATGTATGAAACCAGCTTTTTTGAGAAGCCATTTGGAAACAAAACATGCAAACTTGTCGACAAAACCAGCTGAATTTTTCCAGGCAAAGCTAGACAGTTTAAAACAACACCAGAAGCTGATAATTAAAACAGCCACTGTGGCCGAGAATGCCCTGAAGGCTTCTTATGCGGTATCACAGCGCATTGCCAAATGCAAAAAGGCCCATACAATTGCGGAGTCTCTGATTATTCCTGCCGCAGTTGATATATGCGAAATCATGTTCGGACCAGAGCAGGCTAAAAAAGTTTTTAAAAAATGCCACTCTCCGATAACACTGTTTCCAGGAGAATTTCAGAAATGGCAGATGACATTGAAGCACAGCTAATCGATAGACTTAAAAATGGAACTCCGTATGCGCTGCAAATTGATGAGTCTGTAGATGTGGCAAGTCAAGCCCAACTGCTGGTTTTTATTCGCTATGTTTGGGAGAACAAAATCAATGAAGACGTTTTGGGGTGTTTTATCCTGCCAGAAAGAACAACAGGAGCTGAGATTTTTGACGTAATCAATCGATTCATGACATCAAAAGGACTTAGTTGGGAGAACTGCATCGGCATATGCATCGACGGAGCTAAAGCAATGACGGGCTCAAGGAAAGGATTCATTGCAAGAGTTAAGCAGGTGTCACCCAATATGGTGGCAACACATTGTGTTTTACACAGAGAAGCACTCGCATCAAAAGAACTGTGCCCGGATCTGAATGAAGTGCTTATTTCTGTTGTTAAAATTGTCAACTTCATTAAGACACGACCATTAAATGTTCGTATTTTCTCGGCACTCTGCGCTGAAATGGGCGCTGATCACCATGGACTTCTTTTACACTCAGAGGTCCGCTGGCTATCTCGCGGATCCGTTTTGCGGCGAGTCTTTGAGCTGCGCAATGAGATCGCTCAGTTTTTATCGAACTTGGCCACACACTTCAAGGACCCTGCATGGAACGCAAAACTTGCATACTTGGCAGATGCGTTTGATGAACTGAATAAACTTAACACTAGTATGCAGGGTCCCCATACAAACATCCTGGACCTGTCCGACAAAATCAACAGATTTACAGAGAAGGTTCGACGGTGGATAGAACGTGTGAGAAATGAAGTAACAGCAATGTTTCCCTGCTACACAGAGCTGAATGATGGAGAGAGAGTGGACATCTCTGACATAACCTGTGCTCATCTCACTGTGCTTGTTGATGGTTTCAGAAAATACTTTGGTGATGTGGAAAATGACTTGAGAACAGACAAAGACGGGATCAGAGATCCATTTACAAATGTCAGTACAAACATCCCTCATAGTTTAACTGTGACAGAGGAGGACTCACACAAAAGGCACTAAAGATACTCTTGCCTTTTGCAACTACAAAATATTTTTAAAGAAGTTACTGAAAACATCCATGTTAAGATTAATTTACAGACTTCAGCGTGTTATTCTTGAGCTCCTCCTACATAAGAATGTTTTTGACCGTTCAAGTTGCAATAAGACAGAAAAGTGAAGTGAATTCCGCTCTTGCATGCTGAGGCGCTTCTTTCTGCGCAATGCTTCAGGTGTCTGTGCCACAGAAAGGCGACTGTCAGTCTCTTTCACGTTATTTTAATGACTCATCAGACGGTCCCGCTTTTTTCTCGCATTCATCCATGTTTCTTGGCTGCTCTAATGTGTATAAGCCGTACTGCGATGCACAGATATGTTTACGGAGAAATCGTTGATTGACAGTATTATATATCGCCTAGCCCTACCCCTGATGTGCTCTCGCGCCGGGGAGGCACATCCCACACTAGGAAAACTCCTAGAACATAGAAGAAAAAAAAAAAGATTCACGGCTTTTGATAATCAATATTAAATTGACCACTTTTTAAGAAACAATTAATTGAAATATTTTTTTTTTGCCCAGCCCTATATACAGCCTATACTGTATAGGCTGTATGACAGGAGTTATCAAGTGTATAAATGCATTAATGTGTATTTTACTGTATGCAAGACCTGTTAGTGAAACCAAGTAAAATACATACATTTTGTCACAGCGTCGCCAGTCTCCACCGTTATTCCCTCACAGCATTCCAACTCCCTAGCCAACTGACTACTAATCACCTGCTCCTGTCCCTCATCAGTGAACTCCTTGTCTGGTCTACTTGATGGATTACAGACAATTTACCTGCCACTGCTCTCCTTGACTGTCCAGCATTGTTCCTTATTGTATCATCAATCCACAGGCATGCAACTGAGAAGTGTGTGCACATACCAGCTTCTGAGTGAATTCACCATCTCCAACTAGGGATATGCCGGTATCAAATTCTCATGTTGCGATTAATTGCTAATGCTTTTATCACGGTATACGGTATTATCACGATATTGGAATTTAGTTTTTAAAAAAGTGCTGTCATAATACAGTATAACAGGTTTAATAACTTTTTTCTTATAACAAAAATAACTGAACATTTAAATGCAATAAAGCAATACAGAAAAATGTATAAAGTTAAAAGTTTTACACAGATTAAAGTGCAAAAGAACTATAAAGACCAATAGGTATCACTTTACAATAAGACCTCATTAGTTAACCTTAGTTAATGCATTAACATTCACAGTGAGCGATAGCAACATTTGCTACAGAAGTTATTAATCTTTGTTAAAAAAATACAAGTGTGCCCACGATAACAATATCGTGCATATTCATTACCGTTATATATCGTATTACCGAATACCGGCACAAGTCTATCTCCAACATGAGAAAAAAAAAACACAGTAAACCTTATCATTACCCATTCTCTGAGCTCTAATGCCATTCTTCAGTCATTGCTTCACTTACTTGCCATCTGTTTCAATAAACCTGTTTAACTTTTATACGTCTTGTCTATGTGTCCTGGTATTCCATAACAGAAGACCAGACCCACAACGTCAAGCAGAATGAATAACACTGATCCATTTTATGAGACTGTGGATTCACTGTGACGGGCCATCACCCCACAACCACCATTACACTACCAAGCACTTCTTTCTCGTTCTACATTGCTATTCCCATGGCCAACCCGGCACACTACTCTGGCTCGGAGAAGGACTGCAACAGATTTCTGCTCCAAGTTTCACTGGCCCTTGAGATGCAACTGCATCGCTCTGCAATGGAAACAGCCAAGATCTCCTTTCTCTTAACCATGCTGACAGGGTGAGCGCTCTGATGGGCAGAGGCGATATGGCATCAAGGTGGACCACCACAAACTTTTGATGTTTTTGTCTCTCATTTCCGTCTTTGGAAAACCAGCTGGTGACAATTCTGTGGGTGAGCAACTCTATCATTTATTTGAAAGCAAGGAAATTCTCAAATTAATGATTATGCCGCTGCCAGCAGATGGAACGAGTGCTCGCTCCTGCTTTATTCTTTACCTGCTTTGATTTCAAGATCTCTACAAGATTTCTACTAACCTGGATCCAAAAAAAGTTAAAGCCGATGCCCTGTCCCATCTATACAGTCCAGAAGAAAGTTTTGAATCTGTTGAACCCATTCTTCCTCTAAAACTCATTGTAAGCCCCATCAAATGGTCCTCCAAAGATCCTCTACCACCCTCCAGTGCCTTCAAACCTGTTCTGCCAGGGTGTCCTCCAGGTCATGAGTAGCCTATATTGCCAGAACTCAACATATTCAGCTCATCCATTCAGTCCATACATCTTTAGGCACTGCCCCCTGAGGGGCCAATCAAACCCTCTCACTGCTGAAAGATGACTTCCGATGGCCAGGAATGGTGCAGGACATGAGAAGATTCATTCAAGGATGTGTGGAACGCATCTCCAAAAACCAACAACATCAGATGGTATACCTGTATCCTTGTTGTTGTGGACTGCTTTTCCATAGCCAGTAAACTGACTCCACTGAAGGGAGTGGCTACAGCTATGGAGACAGCAGAGTTACTGTTTAACCACATCTTCAGAAACTTTGAACTAGCAGAGGATGAATTCCCTCTGTCAAACTTCTACTGGCCTGATGCCTTTCTAGTGCATACTCTGCTTCCAGCCTCCCCTGTTCCCGTGGTTCTTCGGACGTACCATCAGTGGATTACTTGTTCTGGGAGAGTGAGTGGGTCTGGGACTCAGTTCAGCATCATCTGCAGAGAGCAATGCATCGTCACATCATCACATTTCAATCTGGGCAAAAGGTATGGCTCTTCACCAGAGACATCAGTCTGCACTTGGCCAGCAAGAAGCAACAGTAACAACATCCTCGATCCAGCCCTTCTCACTACCTTCCAAGAGACTCACCATGATCATCCAGCACCCAGAGGAAGAGGTTGGCCACCACCACTCTATAGCAAATACTCCTCAAATGTCTCCTTGATTCTCTGGCATTGCTCCTGGTTGTCTCCATTCTCCATGGTTCACTCACCTGTGACTGGGAATTGTGTACACATACCTGCATTCCAGTTAATCCACAATCTCCACACTGTCACCTGCAAAACAGCAAGCAGACAAGTCATTGCTTCACTTACCTGCATATTGTTTCAATCAACCTGTGTCATTTTTATCTGAAACAAAATCCAGCTACTCGTTTGAGCTGCGCAGCGCGGACCGTCTATCAGCTCGGACCACGACGCAAACAAACAAGTCCGAGCTCAGAACAGCTTTACTCGGGAACCAAAGTTGATTTCGCGACACTGTTACAGCACAGCCCTGCGAGATCCAGTGAGAAGCATTTAAATTCGCCACACAATGAATAAGGTTGCTGCGAGATGAGAAACATTCAGATTCTGCACAGAAATCTCTGTTATAAACAGATCAAATGGCGCTGACATAGAAAACCAGAAGTGGTAACGCTAACTGTAACCATGGTGTTTTTACAAAAATAGTCAAATGTTATTACATTATTCATTTCAGGGTTTGTACAGCCTTTTGAGAGAGAAATTCAAGCTATTTTCAATTACTTACAAGCATTTCACACAACTGTTTCCAGCACTTGAAATCTCCTAAATGATCCAATTTGAATGTTATTTTCAGTGGGATGACCAAAATATACTGTGGTGAACAAACACTTGTGTAAAATTAAAAAATACATCAAATCACCATTATAACCTGTAGATGGCAGCAGAGGAGCACTTATTGGCTTATCAGTCATTCATTCTTACTTTTTCCTTTATATTTTGAAATGATAAAATAATTATAAAATCACTATTATAAAATATCAAATCATCAAGAAATCAGATTTCGTCCAAGTTTTGCTCTTTTTCGTGTATGAAGTAAAAAATGTCAGTGCTTTGAAAAACAAACTTTTCTTCAATTTGCGACTAAATCACACATAATAACTTGTCGGTCATGTTGTTGGTCAGTTTCATATAAGACTATAGAAGAATAATGGTACATCTAATAAGAGTACAATATATATCTTTTCAACATAAAAATTTGATTTTGCCCATGTTACCGTTGTTAATAAAATTAATTTTGTAAGCTTCCCAACTCAAGCTTAGTGCTTTACTGTCAAATGTGTATAAACATGAAATAAACAAGAAATTAACATGTAATATTATTAGTAACTGCACTTATTAATGCAAAACAATAGTAATTTTATCATATATATATATATATATATAT
>NW_015635273.1:55408-70670 GCF_001515625.1 Sinocyclocheilus rhinocerous
AACATGTAATATTATTAGTAACTGCACTTATTAATGCAAAACAATAGTAATTTTATCATATATATATATATATATATATCATATCTCTCTGAAATTAAAAGAAAGCTGCACATTGTTATCTCTATGAGTTAAGTCTATTTATTATCAAAGCATTTTTCATTAATACAGTTAAAATGGGGAAAATATGTGAATGGTTGCATTGCAGGCTGATTTAAGGTCTGCCCCTAAATTTTCTGCTTGTGCTCCTAAAAATTTTCAGTCAGTAAAAATAGTTAGTCTGGAGCCCTGACTTTATCATGAATTTGCTTTGGATTATCATTTACTTCACTGTAAGTATTTCTGTATAACTGTCTTACACGACTGCGTTCCCAAACAGCTGGCATCCACCTCCGAAAGCAATGACCGCATGTATTGTGTTTCGTCTGCTCGCTCTGAGGCGCAAATTATTTATTATATATGAAAATTATTATATTCAGTGGCTTCTCCTATATTCTTACTGATATTTAGTGCCACAGTTTACCAGGAAGTGACGATTTTGTTCTCTTTGACTCGTTGGATGGAAATGGTGCTTTATTCGCATATATTTTATGCGATATTCCAGTTTTGCGCACAAGTTTATTTCGAATCTTTGGATGAAAACAAAAACTCTTTCATTATGTAATACATAAAAGATTTTTATCTAAAGACACTTCCAGTGAGGAGATGGCGAGTCAGGATCTCAGCTTCATCGGACACTGACTCAGAAAACACTAGTTTATTAATAAATAATTCAAATATCTCAAAAAAAATGTTTGTACTTTTTTTTTGCTTTGAAAAACAAACTTTTCTTCAATTTGCGACTAAATCACACATAATAACTTGTCGGTCATGTTGTTGGTCAGTTTCATATAAGACTATAGAAGAATAATGGTACATCTAATAAGAGTACAATATATATCTTTTCAACATAAAAATTTGATTTTGCCCATGTTACCGTTGTTAATAAAATTAATTTTGTAAGCTTCCCAACTCAAGCTTAGTGCTTTACTGTCAAATCGCATATATTTTATGCGATATTCCAGTTTTGCGCACAAGTTTATTTCGAATCTTTGGATGAAAACAAAAACTCTTTCATTATGTAATACATAAAAGATTTTTATCTAAAGACACTTCCAGTGAGGAGATGGCGAGTCAGGATCTCAGCTTCATCGGACACTGACTCAGAAAACACTAGTTTATTAATAAATAATTCAAATATCTCAAAAAAAATGTTTGTACTTTTTTTTTTGTTTTGTTTTTTGGGCCGCTGTTGTGTTTGCATGCAGTACAGCCTACGGCGGCATTTTAGTGCGACGTTGAAAAATAAACAACTAAATAAATAAGATCAACGTCATAATATTTTAAGAATAAATTCAAAATTACGATAATAAAATCATGTTTTATTGCGTTAAGTTAATGTGAAAATTCCACCTCTGCCAAAAAAAAAAAAAAAAGTCCAACCTGTCATTCTTCACATTTAACATGAAAAACAGCAATAAAACGTAGGCTTATTGATGTTTTTTGAAACTGATTGATCAATTTCATAAGACATTCGTTTGTATTAAATTGTTCTGATTTTTTTCAATATGCATTCAAATATTTATTTATGTTTATTTTGTGCTGCATTTAAGAGGAAAATATCATTAATTCACATGCCGCTTGAACTGTGGCGAACATAGTTATCTAACTACAAATTAAAGAGCTTAAAAACACATTTATTGTTTTTTTTATTTTATCATAAAATTGACAGAAAGCTGAGACTTTGTGTTATAATTAAAGTAACAAGCACAAAGCTTATTGCGGTTATTGGGTGGCTTGCGTGCTACAAATAATGAATTATGATTATGATCTAGTGATCTGTTGTGGCTGGTGTTTCCATGACATTATTATGCATGTCATGCCAGCAGTTGGTGATGATGCTTTGTAAAGAAATACTATACGCCTGCACACATATGGTCCTGTAGTCCGTCATTGTTTTGGTTGTCAAGTACTTGCACAAGCCTGAACACATGATACCCATGCGCATGACATCACTATTTTCACAGATACGTGTTTTTATAGTTTATGATAACAGTGTGACTGTATTGATAAACCTGCAGTTTGAAACTCGTTTTCAAAACATTTCCCGTTTTTAGTTGACAATATATATGTACCCTGAATATCCACATTTGTGACCCAGACAAAGAGTGAGCAGAGTGAGTGTCCTTGTGAAACTGTGCTGATGCGTTTTGCTACAAAACAGCACCATATTCAACCACTGTAAAGCCTGATTAATAAGAACATCTAGTTTGCTTGTACAATGTGTTTTGTTCAGTTCAGTTTGGGTGCTTTTGACACTGGTTGAATTACTTTAACACTTACTTGCAGTGGGCATTGGGAATATATCGGTTGACCGCTGAGACCCTGCAACTCCAGTACCTGTGTAAGAAAACAAGTCTATTTAGGAAACCTCCAACAGATCTGGGCCCCAAAACATAAAGATTGTAATTATATTTGAAAATCTGTATTGTTAAAAATTAATGGTGCACAGCTATGACCACCATCGCTGTATGGGAGGCTGTTATCCCTGGTGCCAGTGCTGTGTCTGATCCTGCCCCTATCATAGTTGTAACGGAGGCTGTTATCCCTGGTGCCAGTGTTGTGCCTGATCCTGCCCCTAGCATCGTAACGGAGGCTGTCATCCCTGGTGCCAGTGCTGTGCCTGATCCTGCCCCTATCATCGTAACGGAGGCTGTCATCCCTGGTGCCAGTGCTGTGCCTGATCCTGCCCCTATCATCGTAACGGAGGCTGTCATCCCTGGTGCCAGTGCTGTGCCTGATCCTGCCCCTATCATCGTAACGGAGGCTGTCATCCCTGGTGCCAGTGCTGTGCCTGATCCTGCCCCTATCATCGTAACGGAGGCTGTCATCCCTGGTGCCAGTGCTGTGCCTGATCCTGCCCCTATCATCGTAACGGAGGCTGTCATCCCTGGTGCCAGTGCTGTGCCTGGACCTGATGCTGTTATCCTTGCTGGACCTGACACTGTTGTCTCTAGAGCCATCATTGGACCTGTTGTTTTATTAAAAAATCTTTTTTTTGTCACTTCAGCCATAGCACATGTTCACTGACTGAGTGAAAACTCTTATAATACTGCCCAATGAATCTCCTGTTTACATCATAACACACAAAACAAAATTTCTGTGACTGTCTACATTGCTCAACCGAAAACATGAATTGAAATTGTTCACAAAACACAAAATAAATGTAAGTATCAACTTGGTACGGAAGTAATTAAATTAATAATATTAAATTGTAATAAAACATTTTTTATTAATAAAGTGTTATCTGAGCCAACACTGTGCCTGGATCTGACTGTGTGACCTAACCTGTAGCTGTGTCTGGAACCATTACTGTGCCCTGATGTGACACTGTGCCTGGAACTCTCGCTGTGCCATGATGTGTGACTGTGTCCTGATGAGAATCTGTGCCTGGACCCATCACTGCATTTAGGACTTCTAGATTTATGTTTTTCATGTTGACAGTCTGAAAAACACACAAAGAATGTTCTTAGATTTAACACGATTAGTTATTAAACAAAAAAGTGGTTAATTTAATGCAATAAATAAATACTTACTGGATGTGGACATTTCTCTGCCCCGAGACCCACCAACAAACTCAGCCTGACTGGACAAGGCTGGAATTTTAGAGTACAAAACATGAAAATAAACCTGTTAATGCTTTCATGTTATGTACTGTATATATAAAAAAATAATTTTTGCATTTAATAAATTATGTGATCAGTACTCTGAAAAGTACAGGTGACTTTTCAATTGCCTCATTCAAAACTGGCTTTAACTTAATTGGTGCAATGGGAAAGGGGGGAAGCTTCTTACCTACTAAGATGCAATTTAAAGGGGTCATATGATGCTGCTAAAAAGAACATTATTTTGTGTATTTAGTGTAATGAAATGTGTTTATGCGGTTTAAGGTTAAAAAAACATTATTTTACACATACTGTACATTATTATTTCTCCTCTATGCCCCGCCTTTCTGAAACGCGTCGATTTTTACAAAACTAATCGGTCTGAAAAGCGAGGTGTGCTCTGATTGGCCAGCTATCCAATGCGTTATGATTGGCCGAATACCTCAAGCATGTGACGGAAATGTTTCGCCCCTACCATACTGTGATGATGCCCTGTCAGGCCGGAGCGATGATTCAAAAACATGAAAACCCATTAAAAACGAGGCATTCGTTGCATCCAGTGGGGACATAATTACTGATTATAATGACTTATACTGTCGTTTTACGCGTTGCGTTGCATTGCGTAAACATAAAACCCTGTCTGCATTTGTGATCAGAGAAATGACAAACAACAAGTGCTACTCTACTGCCCAAAACTCGCGTTTGAATCATCAGTGGCAAATCCTTTAAATGAAAACGTACTTACGTGAGTCAGAACTGCCGGCATTTTAGTCTAACGTAACTCTCCCAGGATCAGTAAACAGTCCTCCATAAAATGTGCCGTAAGAGTCGTGGTAGTAGAGGCGGCGCAACTAACGACATATATAATCCCGCCCACTCTAAAGCTGTACTGAACTGCAGTGGAAACGCAAACCGTGCCGAGCCGAACTGTGCCGTGCCGTACTGAGCCGTACCGAGCCGAGTCGTACCACGCAGTGGAAAAGCGCAGGAATAGCAAATATAAGACGAAGGGAAGATTACATTCAACAGGATCAACACAGTGCTTCCGATAGACAGTCAAAAATGTGCGGACTGCTTCGACACTCAAATGATAGTCTAATTCCAAAATAGAATTTTCAATTCCATTTGACATTGAAAAGAGCCCAATCTGAGGGATGAATAGGTATAGTTTTGAAAGCATCTGTAATGTCGGCTTTAGCTAGCCAAGCACCCTGACCTGCTAACTTGGTTAACTGAATGGCGTTATTGAACGTTACCGAAGCGTAATGCAAAGAGAAAGTTTCTGAAGGGATACATTCATTGACGCTAACTATATTATTAGAATGGGGAGAGGAACATGTCGAAAATTACGTTTTTTCCCCTGAATATTTACAGGTAGCGACTCCAAGCGAATTAAGGTGAAAAGGACTAAATGGGGGAGAGTGAAAAGGGCCGATCATTTATTTACTTCTTTCTTCAGCTGAGCAGAAACAACAAACCAGTAATTAAGAAATTAACAAAAAAAGTATCGGGGTAAGAAGAGAGATAGCATGAGAGTACTGGGACATTAATTGGAGTAGAGGGGTGACCACTGAGAATTTTTTCCGAGTGGGGGCTTTCCCTTGAGTAGCAGGCCTGTATCGACGTGGCCAGACCTTTTACAGCCTGAATGAGCTGGACATTGACATCGGCAGTTACGGAGGCGGCGAGGTTTGCACAGATAGCGTAGGTTTTTCCACTTGACGAGGAGAAGATGACTTAGCAGACTGCTTCCTACCGGTTTATTTGGGCTGAGCTGGTGCTGGGGTTGACTGGACAGCATCTGCAGGTGGAGTGTCCTAGGTATTGTAAGCCAGTAGTAGCAAGTCTTCTTTTGATAGACCTTGGTTAATTATTCTCTAAAATGGAAATTAATAAAATAAAGCTAATTGTCAATCTGAGGACATCTGAAAATGCTATTAAGCAAACTGCATCACAGGTGTGGTGTTTACTACTAGTGTTGCCTTTTCTGTTAGGTGATTTAATTGATCCAAAGAGCCCACATTGGCATCTTTTCCTGTTGTTGAGGGAAATATGTGACAATTTTTGCACCTGTTGTGTCAAAAGGGCTTGCTGCTTATCTTAAACAACTAATCACCATACACAATTCAAGTTTCTTTATCCTGACAGGAATCTTATTCCTAAACATCACTATGACACACACTATCCATGTATATTATGACTTTATTTGGACCTCTTTCCAGGTTGAGGTGCATGAGGTTCAAATAAAACATCACCCTCTTAAGCAACAGTCCCAAGTAGTCTAGGAAACGCAAAAAAAAAAAACATTAGGAGAAATTAATAGCTTTACTCAGCTCCTACTCAGTCTACTTACTACTCTGAAGCAACCCCTCCCCACTTCACAGAACTGCTGGAGCAACTTGCTCAGGTGTTAGGGCTGTGAGTGCTTAATTTCCCCAGTAAAGTACAACAAAGATGAAAGATTCTTTGTAAATAAAACTACAGGGAGGTGACTGTCACTTCCTTCCATTGAGAGAACGCTAGTTAAGTACACTAACAGCCTTCAAAGCTATACTACAGCACACTCCAGTCACTCACCTATCCTCTAGAACTGCTGGAGCAGCTTGCTCAGGTGTTAGGGCTGTGAGTGCTTAATTTCCCCAGTAAAGTACAACAAAGATGTAACATTCTTTGTAAATAAAACTACAGGGAGGTGACTGTCACTTCCTTCCATTGAGAGAACGCTAGTTAAGTACACTAACAGCCTTCAAAGCTATACTACAGCACACTCCAGTCACTCACCTATCCTCTATGGGTTCTGATGTTTGCTACAGGGCCTTTCACACCGCTTTAGTTCCAGAACTAAATGTACAGTACTTAAGTACTGGGACGATTTTGCGCGAACTATTTCCCAGTACCATTTAAAGGGTTGCATTCGCACCGAGAGTGTGTACTAAGAAGTGATGTAAGCCGGTCGACAGCGTCGTCATTTGTGCGCGGCGGCAGTCCGGTACTAAAATCGCACCCAGTTCCGGCGGTGCGAAAACGCCAAAAAGTGGGTAGTTCCACAATTAGTTCTGGTACTATGAAAAGGTTCCCGCGGTGCGAAAGGCCCTTATGACTGATGTTTCATTAGAAGATGGAGATGTCGCACAGTAAAGTTCGCACATCAACTACAGGGACAGACTAGGACACGCAGACCAGTGAGGGGCCCAGGGAAGAACCAAAGTGCAAGAGAACCGAAGGCCTCGGGGGCCAACCTTGTGGTGAAAACTTCCTCAGGTTTTCCCCATCAGTAGTTTTATCCCCACCTCACTGGTCCATAGGTGTCAAATTTCTTAAAACTAGATTAAGAAAAACACTACACGATCAACAGAAGTCTAAAAAAGGCTATGCATGAACACTGCTGGCCTGCTGTTTCTTTGTTTTCTTTTGTTGCAGGTATGTGTATATGCCATGTCGTCTCATATGTAGCACCCTGGTGTAAAGCATCACCTCAGACATCCATGAGCAAGCTTCATGAGGGCAAAGAGTCATCTGAGTGACATTACGTGGAAAATGGACAGAAAACAGATGGACATGGACATTCAGGACTGCCACTCTTATGCTACATGGTTTTCTGTGTCATCATGCAGTTTGTACATTACCATCCCTTATTAATAGGTATGGTTCTGAAAAGAACTACTACACCTAAGTAAATATAGGACAAGACACAAAATAAGTTAATGTGCCTGTAACTTTTTCAAGTTAAATGACTGCAAGATGGGACTTTAGGCTATAGAATGGACTTATGGAGGTTTAAATTTGTATTATGTGAGAGTTATTAGAACTCTCAAAGGGGGGGGCTGTGGGATTACAAATTTAAGAATCTGTCTTAGATATACTGATCCTATATCCTGACATACAATCACCTGAAAAGCTAAGGTGAAATGCATTGTATTTAGCATTTATAGTAAAGATGATGACATCAGATAAATGATTCTATTAAACAAAGTTTGTGGCAAGAGGTTCCTGACAGTTCCTGTTCTCTTGTTGTTAGTCAAATGAGCCAGATGACTCACCTGAGATTCGAACGAGCGCAGGAGGAAGTACAGACACTCCTCTCGTTGATAACAGGGGAGCGGATCCAGCGAGAGCTTGATGGGGCGACGCGGAATGAAAAAGTTTTTTTTAGATCCATGCATTATAAACCTGAGGCCATCTGTGTCATTAATATTAATCAAAAACTAAAAGAGGAATCACTCATATTTATTAAAGGGTTACTCCACCCCAAAATGAAAATTTTGTCATTAATCACTTACCCCCATGTCATTCCAAACCCGTAAAAGCTTTGTTAATCTTCGCAACACAATTTAAGATATTTTGGATGAAAACCGGGAGGCTTGTGACTGTCCCATTGACTGCCTAGTAAATTACACTGTCAAGGTCCAGAAAAGAGTGAAAGACATCGTCAGAATAGTCCATCTGCCATCAGTGGTTCAGTCTGAATTTTATGAAGCGACGAGAACACTTTTTCTGCTCAAAGAAAACAATAACGACTTTATTCAACAATTCGTCTCCTCTATACACAAATAGCGTACCTTGTTCTGTGTCAGCCGCACCACAAGGATACGTGTTCTACGTTTTGATTTGAACGAAAACAGCGTACCCTTTTGGTGCGGCTGACACAGAACAGTGTATGCTATTTGCATCCAGCGGAGAGTTGTGGACTCGAGACTTGACCCGGACTCGAGTCCCAAATTTGAGGACTTGTGACTTGACTTGACATAATCAAAGAAGACTGGCGACTCGACTTAGACAACAATGACTCGAGACTTGACTTGGACTTGAGCCATGTGACTCGGCAAGTCTTTACCTTCTTAAAAAACAGAGTTCTGATCAATATAGGCTGGTTACTGAAGCGTATGGTCACACTGGTATGATTAGCGCAGCTTTTGGCACTGAGCCAGAGGGGGACTCACTAAGTGAGTGCTTGTTAGTGTTTTCATCCACATAATGTTTAGGATATTTAAAGTTTTAGACATTTAAAATACAAATAATCACTATAAACCACTTGAAGAAGAAGAAGAAATGACGATGTATATTGAAACAGCAGTAGCCTAATAATAGGGTAAAACCTTTCAAACATAATTTGATTGTTTGTTTTTTTCACGTCAAACGCTTATGTAGTCTTGATTTTTTTTTCACGTCAAACGCTTGTATGTAGCGTACATATAAAGTTCTCTCTATTCTTCCTGTTTACCAGACACTCACTTTCATGTCTTTCAGAAGAAATGGAGGCTCTACTACATGGTAACGCACATATAGCCCCTAAACAAAGCAATCAACTGTGATCATTATGAACTTCTTTAAAACACAAAATACATTTACTTACATATATTTGTGTATCTGAATAGCTACAGTTTTGCTGTGAATAATTTTGCATGCCTCGTTTAAACCTGCTATAGTGAACGGTGTGGTGCCAGACTTGTTTAGGACTTGAAGCTTAAATTTGAGGACTTGCAACTAGGGCTGTGCGATTAATCGAAATCGAAATCGAATCGAAATCGCGATTTGAGATGTTGCGATTTCCTAATATTCGACCTCACGTTATGTCAATTACATTTACACACTGCCTCCGTAATTTTCGTCCGTCATAAAAAAATTCAAATCGGGTTCGATTTTTGCGTTTTTCGCATCCGGAGCAAGCATTTTAAGAGGTGTTTTGACAGTACAGAGCCACCGTACAAGCGAACGCCAAAATCCAGAATGGCAATTGTCAAGTGCATCCACTTCGTCTCGCAGCACAAAGCACATAAAGATCCTTGCACACAGAGTTCACAGAAATTGGTGGCATTAAACTGAGCCACTGAAATCCTGAAGTAAACTTTGAATCACCCGTGATAATCCTGCTGCTCCTTAATAAGGAGGGAGAACTCTCTATATATCTCAGGATTGGATGGACCCAATATTTCCTTTCTATTTCTCTTTTTAAGAAGCGCGAGGACAACAAAACCATCCTCACTGCTTGAAGACTCCATTTAGTACTGTTTTGCGAATTTTTTCGCAATGGATTAATTATTAAGCATCGGACTCAGTGCGCGATGAATTTTTAGGATGACAAACACGAAAAAACGCATACAAAAATTTCGGACTCAGTGTGCAGTGACCTTTACTTGTGACTTGCAAAACAATTACTTGGTCCCACCTCTAATAATTCCCTCTCTCATGAACTCTTATGTCAAGTCAGCTTTATTTCAATAATGCTCTTTATAATGCAGACTGTGTCAAAGCACTTAACAGAGACAAACAGGAAAATTCACTCTGCTGTAAAGCAGGTCTAAAAGACAAGAGTGTAATTAAACAGTATGTAACAACTGTGAAGTTCATCAGTTTGAAATGACAGTTCTACAAAAGACAGCAATGTAGTTATTCAATTAGAACCAGTTAAGAGTTGACTGAAATCAGTTAGGTACCAATGTCAGTGTTGCACGATGGGATTCAGCTGTAAAGCAGCTCTACGGAAGATGGTATGCATCATCCAGCTTATGTGAAACTCAAGATTTGCTTTGTTTCTGGAAGTCTTTCCACAGTGATGGCACATGACAGGCTTCTCTACGATGTCCCGGAATGATTCCTAGGTTTTTCTTGTCTGTAAAACTCATTCCACACTGATGACATTCAAACAGGTCCCTCTTGAGTAAATCTTCATGTGGTACTTAAGATTACCTTTTCAGTTGAAGTTTCTCTCCAGTGTGAATTCTTCTCATGTGGGCTTCAAGGTATCGTTTTTGCCTGAAACTCTTTCCACACCGAGGGCATGTGTAAAGCTTCTCTTCAGTGTGAATTTTCATGTGAACTTTAAGGTTTCGTTTTCGCTTGAAAAATTTTCTACACAGAGGGCAGATGAAGGGCTTCTTTCCAGTGTGAACTCTAATGTGGTAATTAAGGTTTCCTTTTTTGTTAAAACTTTTTCCACACTGTTTGCAGGTGAAAGATTTCTCTCCAGTGTGAATATTCATGTGGATTTTAAGGTTTCCAGGATGACTGAAACTCTTTCCACACTGATAGCATGTGAAAGGTTTCTCTCCAGTGTGAACTGTCATGTGCCTGTTAAGGCTTCCTTTATGAGTGAAACTCTTTCCACACTGTTGGCAGGGAAAAAGCCCCTCCATAGTGTGAATTCTCAAGTGGACGTCAAGGTTTCCTTTTTGATTGAAACTCTTTCCACACCGAGCAGATCTGTTAGGCTTCTCTCTATTGTGAATTCTCATGTGCCTTTTAAAGCTTCCTTGTTGATTGAAACTTTTTCTACACCGATAGCATGTGTAAGGCTTATCTCCAGTGTGAACTCTCATGTGGACTTTAAGGTTTCCATGAAACCTGAAACTCTTTCCACAATGAGAGCATGTGTAAGGCTTCTCTCCAGTGTGAACTCTCATGTGCGTCTTAAGGCTTCCTTTATAAGTGAAACTGTTTCCACACTGTTGGCAGGTAAAAAGGCTGTGGATGTCAAGGTTTCCATTTTGATTCTCATACTGATCTTTCTCTTCAGTTTCATTCAGTACTTCCCTCTCCTCTTTCAGTGCCATCAGGTCTAAGGTGAAAAAACAAGCCAAAAAAAGTTAACCCCAGTTTAATGGCATAAAGCAATCAACATCAAAACATGTAGATGTGTAATGCATGTATGCTAGATCCTACACCAGGGTGTCCAAACCTGATCCTGGTCAGCCGGTGTCCTACAGAGTTTAAGCTGGCCATTATACAATTAATTTAAAAAACTAGATAATCTAATGACTGAGTTTAGGAAATCTAGATATAGACTGATCTCAATATACCATTATTATGTCTCCTAGGGGATAAAATGCAACAAACAGAAAAGGGGACAAGAGACTTTCAACCAGCATAACAAAAAATGTTTCTGAAGAAAATCACATATTGCTCCTTTAAGTCTTCATATGTGTTTGTCCTTTGGACAAGTAAATCAATCATTCATTTGTTAAATTTGTTGTAACATGATTGGGTAAGTCAACACTACAAAAGACACTTGTCAAATATCTGCTCAGATGGTAAAGTGTGTACTGGGCTCCTTTTGACGCAATCGAACTGAGTTCGGATCCGCCTTTTGCCGAACTTTTTTCCTCCCTTTTCAAATATCATATCACATCGGAAAGGCATTTACTTTCAATAAAAAATAAGGAAATAATCAAAAATTTTGAAAGTAAAGTATCGGGTAGGTTTAGGGTAGGTGTAGGGAGGGCTTTATTGTCTCAATAAGGTGGCATCCACTTAATAATTTGAATTAAAATTATAATTTACACTCAATGTTATTACGGCCAATTTGTTGTAACATGTGATTGGGTAAGTCAACACTACAAAAGACGCTTGTCAAATATCTGCTCAGATGGTAAAGTGTGTATTGGGCTCCTTTTGACGTGATCGAACTGGGTTCGGATCCGCCTTTTGCCGAACTATTTTCCTTCCTTTTCAAATATCATATCACATCGGAAAGGCATTTACTTTCAATAAAAAATAAGGAAATAATAAAAACTTTGAAAGTAAAGTATCGGGTAGGTTTAGGGTAGGTGTAGGGAGGGCTTTATTGTCTCAATAGTAAGGCTGCACAAGCTTCATCTGGCACGACCATGCTACTGACAATACATTATCCGTTATCAGTCGCCATTTACACTGAATGTAATAAAATTTGAATCATTCTCACCAAAGTTTTGGTGCCTCCTTAGTTATTTTTTGTTAATGAACAAATATGATTTATTAAGAAAAACTTAAAGTACTTGTGTAATTCGGGAATATACACATGAAATCAAGATTTCAGCTTTAAAAATAAATAAAAACCAAACATTTTAGAAAAGAACAAAACATCATGGTAGTTCAAACCAATGAGTATTAAGTTGCCACCAGAAAGTAATTTCCCATTCTAACTTTTAGGCCTGGTCCACACAAATTAGTTTTTGTTTGAAACCTTCCATCCACACTGGATGGACAACAGAGACAACATTTTGTCAAGGAAAACTGAGCTTTTTGAAAACACTCTCCAAAGTGGATAAATTTGAAAACTGTGTTTTTGCGTTGTAGTGTGGACTGTGGAAACGGTGGTATTTGAAAACGATGACACATTTTTAACAACTGTCCTAGGCAATTTTAAGGTCTTAGTAAAAGTGGTTGACACACAACTACAGTCTCATTTGGACAAATATAATTTGCATGAACCATGTCAGTCTGGATTTCGTCCTCTCCACAGTACAGAGACTGCACTTCTAAGAGTAGTGAACGACCTTCTCCTTGCCTCTGATACTGGTGTCATCAGTCTTCTAGTACTCTTGGACCTGAGCACAGCTTTTTATACTGTTTGCCATTCTATACTCCAGTCTCGTTTGTCTGCAGCTGGCATTACAGGAACTGTCCTGCAGTGGCTAAGCTCATATCTCTCAGACAGGCAACAGTTTATTAGCATTGATAAACACAAGTCTCGTTCGGTCACTTCTTCCCGTGGAGTGCCTCAAGGATCTGTTCTTGGTTCACTTCTGTTCTTCCTATGCTTCCTCTGGGTCAGGTCATCAAGCGCCATTGTCTAAAATTTTCCACAGTTATGCTGAGGATATGCAAATAATTTTTTTTGCACAGCCCAACACTGTTTCCTCCTACTTCTTTAACATCTTGCCTACATGATCTTAAAGCATGGATGGCTCAAAACTTATTAGAATCTCTGTTTTTTCAGTATTCATTTTTGTTAAGTGGCCCAAAATCCTTTGTCTCCTCTCATCTTGACTTTTCTGTTAATATTGACGGAGTTATAGTACATCCTTCCCCTACTGTACATAATCTTGGTGTACTATTTGATTCTGCACTATGCTTTGAACCCCATATCAACCAGCTGGTCAAGTCCTGTTTTTACCAACTTCGCTATATAGTTCGTTTACGACAAATTTCTAAGATACTGAAACTGTTATTCATGCTTTTATAACTTCATGCCTGGACTATTGTAACTCCTTGTTATATAGCCTACCTAACAAAGCCCTTAATCGCTTACAGCTAATTCAAAATGCAGCTGCTCGTGCCCTTACATTTACCAAAAAATCAGCCCACATCTCTCCTGTCTTAACGCAATTACATTGGCTCCCTGTCATCTATCGTATTCATTTTAAGATACTCATCCTAGTTTTCAAAGCTTGTCATGGTTCTGCACCTTTGTACCTTTCTAAATTAATTCACCCTTATGTCCCTATGCATATTCTAAGATTGAGTTCTGGGAATTTGCTTGCAGTACCCAAGTTCAGACTTTCTAGTGTGGGGGGCAGGGCTTTCAGCATTTCATCTCCTAAGCTCTGGAACAAAGTTCCTCAAACCCGTTGTGCTATCTTTTCACTTCAGACCTAAACTCGCTTATTTACAATATGTTTTATTAATTGACTGTCTGCCTCATTTTTCAATTCCATGCTTGCTTGTATTAACTATCTGGTACATAAGATGATCTCTGTCTGCTTTATTTGATTGATCATGTGACTGTATTTGTGTTTGTTATCTATCAACTTTATGTAAAGCGTCATTGGGTTTTGAAAGGCGCTATATAAATTAAACATTATTATTATGTGACACATATACCAATAGAAATCTGTTTATTCTTCATATTCATGACATTCTTCATAAATATCATTCATTTCTGTAGAGCTGGACATTTTTAAGGATCAAATGAGTGAGTTCAGCTTTGAGAATGAAAACCAACCTGTTTGTTCCTCAGTATCTTCATGTTTGACTCTGAACGCTTCTTCACTCTTCATGTCTTCATTCTCCTCTTTAATAAACACCATCTTTGTTTGTGTCTCAGTATCTTCTTGTTTGACTCTGAATGCTTCTTCAATCTTCATGTCTTCACTCTCCTCTTTAATAAATGCCATCTTTGTTTGTTCCTCAGTATCTTCATGTTTGACTCTGAACGCTTCTTCACTCTTCATGTCTTCATTCTCCTCTTTAATATACACCATCTTTGTTTGTGTCTCAGTATCTTCTTGTTTGACTCTGAATGTTTCTTCAATCTTCATGTCTTCACTCTCCTCTTTAATAAACTCCATCTTTATATACGCATGTCACGTGGATCTCAGCTTCTTAAACAGGAGTTTTTCTGTGCATGTGGACACTTTGTCCTGTTTAAGAAGAAGATAATTAACAGAAAGTAAATTATTCTCTAAAATAAATGTAAACTAAATCTCTGGTGCGTCTCAATCAAATCCCTAGTTCATTAGTCAGCGCACTGGTGAGGGAGTCCGTCAGAGTGATAGTTAATGGACTTAAATGACCTGATTAAAATATATAGTTAATAGTAGGTATTTATGATTTATATTTGGTATTAGGGATGTAACGATTCACTCAAGTCACGATTCGATTTGATTCACGATTTTGATTTCACGATTCACGTTTTTTTTTTTTACAAAATGAGATTTAAGACAAATTATAAATAAAATGAAAAAGAAAAATCCTTTTGTTACTGCTTGGACAAAATGCTGCACATTTCTTTGTGAAATTGAAATATAACACTATAATAATATACTAATATAGCACTTGCATATTATTGCTCTTTTGTTGGTTTT
>NW_015635273.1:70979-73555 GCF_001515625.1 Sinocyclocheilus rhinocerous
AAAAAAAAAAAAAGACATTAAACAACAGTGTCATGTCAGATCTTTCTCTCTCTATATCAGTTCTGCTCAAAAGTGCGCTGGAGAAGATGAAGTAAGTGGCTTTACCTTGTTCTGCTTGAGTGCGCTCTTCTCCTTCATGTGTGGACAGTCTTTCCCCGTCAGCACTGCTTTAATGTCCGACACGGGAACTGTGGGTCAATGACAGTGAGTCTGAATACACTGTGCAACACGTGATGTGAATAATATTCAGTGGTTTTATGTCACGTAAGTGCGCTCACTCTTATCGGTGAGCAGTTCAAACGGCACTTCACCCTGCGGAGACTCGTCCAGATCTCCGTAGTGCAGGACCTTGTGATTTAACGACAGACGGCAGAACCAGAACTTCTCTGTGAGAGGAACCAAAGATCATTAGAAGAGGAAACTCACATTACAGAAGAATAGCGCAGAAGCGGCTGTCATGGGCAGATGTGAGCTTTCGGCACCTTGTCTCCGTCTGTTGCCGAGTTTGCGAAAGCAACTTCCCTCACACAGACGATTGAGTCGCTGCTGTTTGATCAGCTCCAGAATCTCTGGCTGGATCCGCTCACGCAGCTCACTGACAATCAAGAGGAAACACACTTGAGACCAGCTGATCCTCAAACTCAGATAAACTCAAATGAGCATTTGGATTGGTTGGTCGCTCCTCCTCAGTACTTTTGCCTTGTTTTCCAGTGCAGGTGTCTAAAGATTCTTAAATCAAGATCCATTTACCCGAGAAGCAAAATGACAGAAGATAATAAGTCTTGTTTTTTGCTAAACTGGTCAAAATGAAGTGAGTTTTTTATTAAATCAAGAACAAATATCTGCCAGTGGTCTCAGAAAAATAACCTTAATTCAGTTAAGTAATTTTCATAACCCACTAACAGATATTTGTTCTTGTTTTAAGAATAACCTCACTTCATTTTGTTCAATTTCTCAGAAAACAAGACTCAAGACTGTTCATCATTTTGCATCTCTAATATCTTGATTTAAGCAGTGTTGGAAAGTTACATTGGAAATGTAATCTGTTACAGATTACAAGTTACCCTATTTAAAATGTAATACATAGTGTAACTATTTCAATTACTTCATTAATGTAACTGATTACATTTGATTAATTTTTGATTACTTTTCTAAATTTCTAACAAATGTTTTCAACTGTTAATCATTTTCAAATATTTAAACCAGGCAGGGTTAACCTTGCAGTAACACTCAACACTAAACTCAAGATTATAGCATTTTAATTTTAAAGCACAGCCACCACAAAATCAGACTTATCGCCTCTTTTTACTTTCAAATCGTTATGATTTTTGATTTTAAAATTTTCAGCACTGAAACACATTTTTATCACTCGCCATGGTGGCAGCTCTTAAGACAGGTTGTAGCCTAAAGCTTTCAGCAGCAATGTGGATTGATGTAATTGGCAAATGTGGTGCGCTGCAAATTCAAACAAGAGAACCAATCAGAAGCATCAGAACAGCATTGCTTTACTAAACAGCCTTTAAATGGCTGGAGGCATCGTGCACATCAAAAACAGGCAAAGCAACAAATGAATATTATTCAACATATCCTAGCTTTTTACAGAAAATATTCAGATGTAACACCCTTTGTAATCGTTACCATTTTCATAAGTAACAGTAATTTAATTACACATTTTTTTCTCAGTAACTGTTACTCCCCAACACTGGATTTAAGGATGTTTAGGTATTTGAATTGGAAAACAAAACCACTGAGAATGAACATCATTTTTGTAGTGCATGCAAGATTTCATGCCATGACTATGAGTTTAATACTTTCTGCTCTGATTTAAAACCTTTTAAGGCCTTAAATTGTGGAAGGGTAGACCTTTTTAAGACCCATAGAAACCCTGTAATGAGAAACTATGCTTCTAATCACAGGTTGAGAGTTGTAGGTCCAACCCCACATCGCTCCATTTCATGCTTACTTTTAAAATCATAAAGACCTATAATTTGGTTTAATTTCCTCAATGCATTAGCGGTTTATAACTCAGGCATGTGATCAGCTAGAGACAAAAAGGAAGGAAAATCTGACCATGCCCCAAGTCACGCCCACAAGCCACGCCCCCAGCACTTATTATTAAAAATATATATTTTAGCACATTAAAAGATATCTTATATATTACATAGATATCTTATATTGTAATGATACATGCTATTGTCCTGTAATAAAATAAAAAGCAGCATTTAATGATCATGATTACTATAATATATTCTAGTACTTTATTATATTATATTATATTGTTAAGTATATAGAATTGATATTATTATTAAAGTACCTGCCAAAAGTTTGGAAACATTATAATTTTTTTTTACATAAATATCTTCTGCTCATCAAGGCTGAATTTATTTGATCAAAATAAAGTAAAAAAAAAACAGCAATATTGTGAAATATTATTACAAATTTTTAAAAAAAGTTTTCAATTTTAATATATTATAAAATGTAATGTTATTCCTGTGATTAGAATTTTATAAAGTTTAATGAACAGCATTTATTTGCATTTATCAAATATATTAATTACATTTGTTAAATTTGTTAAT
>NW_015635273.1:82728-89284 GCF_001515625.1 Sinocyclocheilus rhinocerous
ATCATTGTTTCCACAAAAATATTAAGCAGCAAAAATGTTTTTTAACATTGATAATAATGAGAAATGTTTCTTGAGCAGCAAATCAGCATATTAGAATGATTTCTGAAGGATCATGTGACACTGAAGCGTCTCTTTGTAAACAACAACAGATTTATAAACGTTTCTAATGACGAATGTTGCATTCCCAAATGCAGACTTAAACTAAGCGCAGCTAGCACGAACAGTGAATCGAAACTAAACACAGTACTGTAACAAACAGCAGACATGTAGCGCGTCAGACAGCCTATTATATAATTACATCACAACCGTTGCAAATTTTATGACAGCACTAGCAATCTCAAATTCTCACCGCCATTCATAAAAAGGCACCGGGTCGCGTAAAGCCCAAAGTATACTTCACTTTTTACGCGTACGCGAGGAACAGCGTAGTGCGCGACGCAAATTGCGTCATCAGAACAGTACGCGCACCACCTGATTTTTGTAACCGTGCGTACCTTGTACGCTCAGGTCGCACATGCGCACCAAAGTTATTTTGCAGTAATCAGTTTTTCCACATGGTGGCAACACTGTCCCGGGCCACTGTTTAACAGTAGAAAATGAAACTAAAGAGATGGACAACGACAACAAAATAGCGGCGACTGCAACAACAGACGCTCACATTGACAAGCGCTTGTGAGTGAGAGGTTATGAGACAGCTCAGCTTTGGTTTAAAAGAGTTAAAAAATATTTATTATCAGTCATGACTTAATGGTTAAAAATAGAGCAGACACTGAACATGGATGAAGCTTTCTAGAGCGCATGTGTCGACCACCCGCGTATACTTTAAGGTTACGAGTTCGACTGTATGCATACGCTAGCGCACGCGTACAAATACGAAGTATACTTAGGCCTTAACACGTTTCAGCGCTGATTCTACTCGCGTTTGGTGCTTTGAATCATTTGAACGCTTTGAACTGTCCTGCAGATGGCGCTGCAAGCTCGTGCAGCGCTCTCAGGACCATTCTGTCCATGATGTTTTAGAAAACAAATCTTTTCGCAGTTTATTTAGGTAATAGCTTAAGGCCATTTGCGCGATTTCAATCATCATGCAGTAACCATGCAGTGCTATTCTCGCTATGTCTGCACAGTGTACGTGAACGCGCTGATGACGTATCCCGTCTGCGAGAACCGGGTGCGCAATATTGTAGAAATTAATTTGCTGTAAAGTTGCTTTGCAATGATTTGTATCGTGAAAAGCGCTGTACAAATAAACTTGAATTGAATTGAGTATTTGACAGGCAGGTAGGAAAGTCAAGTCGTTCCGAGCGTTTTGATTGGACGAACATTTCTTGGTCCTACGCCTTCCACAGAATATATAAATACATTTAGACCACTTAACCTAATGATTGCTATCGGGATGTGAAGTGACTTTTAACCAGCATAACAAAAAATGTTTCTGAAGACAATCACCTATTGCACCTTTAAGCGTGAATTAGACCTAATGCATATTTGTGCACCCGTATTGTAAAGTGTTACCGATGTTGTGTTGAAGTCTGTTCCTCCTATGTTTCCCCTTAGTTTAGCGTTCCCGCTACGCAAACAGCCCCGCACACTGTTTCCGCTTATTTTTTTATCATCTTATAATATTTACTATATATTTAGGTATTGATCACAGAATCGATTTTAAGATTTGGAAGGCTTTGCTGACTGCGTTGTACATGTATGACATATGAATTCAAATAAATGTAAAACGTAATTCTACCTATAACAAGTAGGCTATATTTTTGTTGTCGTGTGCTTCTCAATCTCAGTTTAAAATAGTTTATTGGCATGATTTATACACACACACACATACATAAATATATATATAAATATATATACATACACACACACACAGAGCAATTGTAATATATAATACAATAATATATACATATTTTATGCTGTGCTTTTGGGGTTATGTGGTACTTTACCTATTTACTGCAAAATTACTCTACATCATTATTAGCTTGCATAATTATTGTTTTTATATAAAACAATCACTTAAATGATGATCAAATTTGAGTTGTATTGGGATATTGATCTGATTGAACTTGCAGAAATGACAGTTTTAGGACTTCGACACAACAACGTGTTTGTTCCCGTTTATCGTCAGCGCGCGCTTATTCGAATCACTGAATCATTTTACGAATGATTCTGTTCAGATGATTCGGATTCTCAGTTTCTCTCATCACTTCTTTCTCGTACTTGAACGATGTACTTATTCACGATATCGGGAGCGAAATGAGACGCACCTTTTCTGTTATTAATATGAGGATGCGCTTTACTCACAAAAATAACACAAAGTAAACTACAACATTATATTTAAGATTGATTCGTTTATTTTACGTAGCTTGTAAAACGGTGTAAATGTTAAAACAGTTTGAACTGATTTAAAAACGTAAAAACCACAAACCTTTCTTCAGCCGAATCACAACAGATGCAGGACCGCGGCGCAGCTTTATGACGTCACAACACCAGACGAAAATAAAGGTCCCGTTTACACAATAAGGTCTATTATATGCGTATGATAACGCATTTCCACAATTAGCATCGTAAATCAATATATATATATATATATTGATTTACGATGCTAATATCATTTATTTAGCTATTAATTTATTCTTGCATTCATTCCCCTCTTTTGGAAAGTCATTGAAACTTCACTGAAAGTCACTTTAATTTTTAATTTTTATTTTTTTATTTTTTTGCTATTGGGTGAAATGAGAACACAAAAATATATTTGTTGCAGTTTCTATTCATTACTAGAGGTTTAGACAACTATGATGACTTTCACTTCCGAGAGCCCTGGAAATGTGGAAACAGTCTATACACACAAGGTTTAAAAAAATAAATAAAAATCAACGTGAATGTCTGCATGAATTTTGACACCTGCATAGTTAAAAATTTGGGATGAAGGACATCCTAAATACATTTTTATCTTTGCCTAAAGCAGTGTTTCTCAACCCTGGCCCTGGGCGCCCCCCAGCACTGCACATTTTGTGTGTCTCCCTAATCAAACAAACACAGATGACTCCATGGTTTTACACACTATCAAGGTTATTGCGAAATGCCAAAAATCATTCACATACGTCTGCCTGTTCCCCACCTCACAGGCCTGAATATTGAGAATTAATATAATCTCGGCACTGTACATGAAAACTGAAACAGCTTTGCAGAAACTCCTTTTAGCCGAGGAGCACAGTCTTCAAGAAGACAGACGTTTAGATCATCTGGGACAGTGATCTTGTTCGGCTTCAATTTAGAAAGTCTTCCTCATTAATACCTATAGGTGTTTCGGTAACGCTTTAGATTACAACCCGCAAAGAACTATGTAAGATCCACAGTATCAAATCTGCAGAAAACATTAATTTATAAAACAATTATTAATAAAAGTTTGACTGCTATTTACAGAATTATCACTTTTTTTTAATTTGCCCATTAATGTATTTAATCCCTCATATGCCTGTGTTATATTACCAGTTGAAAAACTGCCCTCTATTTTATTTTTAAAATCAAATTTTGCCTTGAGAATTTCCCCTTTAACTGTCTCCTTTTCTCACACAGTAATTCCATACTACCAGTGCAGAAAGCAAACATACTTTCATTGAGACAGCTTTACAGCTGTTTTGATATCCAAGGCATGTTATTTGGGAAAAGATTCCGTTTTAGTTTCAGCCATAGTGTCTTCACAGAATTTAAAGGGGTCATCGGATGCAAAATTCACTTTTACATGTTGTTTGAACATAAATGTGTGTTTGCAGTGTGTACACATCCAACCTATAATGATAAAAATCCACCCAGTGCCTTTTTTTTTTAAGTCCCCAATAATAATGATCACTTTCTCAAATCAGGCTGTTCTGAGATTCTTGGCAGAGTGACGTAGTTCTGCGCAGGCCCCTCCCACGATTGTTGATTGACACTGGCGTTTAACCATATGCCCGCCCTGAGTGAGCTGTGAACAGTCTGCCATTGTTTCACCGCCGGAGCAGATGTAGACAAGAATGACTCCTAAGCGATTGAGGTGTTCTGTTGTTGGATGTAATAATGAACATAGCAGTCGTCATTTATTCCCGACATCTGAGCCGCTGAAGATGCAGTGGATTACTTTTGTTTTTGAAGGGAACAAATCGTGGACACTTTCACCCTCCGCTTGATTCCGTTTGTGAAATCGTAATCTCTCCACGATTACAATGGGCTTGGGGGTAAAATGTGCTTGTAATATATTCACAATCTCCTCGTACCCCATAGCCCCGGGCTTAAAAGGCGCAATAAGACTGCGTAAGAGTCCGTAAAGGTTTTTTATAAAAAGCAGCAAAGGCCTCCAAAATTGCTGTAGGCTTACAAAAAAAAGTTTATCAGCAGAGTTGGTCTTAAGTTTCTGCACAATGCTTAAACCATTTTTTTCCTTAACTGAGAGGCTAACAAACGGTTACGTTTTTGCTTTAAGATCTAGATTCCTCTCTATCCAAATAAATTATCTAATCCCCTTGTAGTCTCATTGAGCTGTTAAATTACATTAAATTAAAATGATCTGTTGTTGGGTTTTGTTTATGCTGTTTCCAGTTTTATTTTTTCCAAGTTCATTTTGATTTTATGTCTTTTTTTTTTTTTTTTTACATATTTACATATTGATTTTAAATATAAACTTCTTAAAATAAACCAAAACAGAGGAAAGACAAAATAGTAATCCACAAAACAGGCAACGGTCAGGGCAGGCATCAAGAAACTAGGTAAACAGTCCAAGAATCAAAATGCAGGCAATGAAACAAGGAAAAACATGGAAACTAGGAAGGCTAGGAATACTTCAATACTCAGCAAAGTGTGCTTGAAAGTGTCAGACTTAAATAATTCTCCTGATAAGAAACGGGAAGAGTCTGAGATTAGTTCCTAGGCCAGGGCGGAGCTGACAGAGCAGGGAGCCAGGGCAGAGTTGAAGACCACCTCAGCAGAGCAGACAGGTCCGAAGATCCCCACGGTGAAGCAGACGACCACCAGGGTGAAGCTGATGATGCAGGAGACCAAGGCGGATCAGGCATAACTGGAACAGAGAGCACAGATACCCCTTTTCCACCAGCATGAACCGGGTGCTAGTTTAGAGCCAGTGCTATTGCCGGTTCGGAGTTGGTTCGACTGGCGAGCCCTGATATTCATGGCTTTGCGAACCTACATCGGCATCCAAACACGGCGAATCCAACGTGTTCATGTTTAGCTGCTATTTCAAAAATGGCGGTCAAAAGTTTCTGTTTGTCACGGTAACCCCGCCTCCAGCCCCTGACGCAAGTGGTTCTAGACCAGCAATGTTTTGGTGGTACTTACGAACCACTTTTTCTGGTTCGGAGCTGGTGCTTTGGGTGTCGAAAGACAAAGAACCGATTTGAAACTTGGCTCTGGTTCCGAACCAGCACTCAAACTGCCTTGGTGGAAAAGGGGTAAGAGAGGTTAATACAGCCTCTGCGGCCGTGACAGGGCAAGCAGAGAGTTCACAGATGGCCTCCTTGGCCGTAACAGGACAGGCAGAGAGTTCATGGGTGACCTCTGTGGTCGTTGCAGGACATACAGAGAGTTCAGAAGTGGGCACCACTGCCATGAGAGGAGCAAAATTGGACGCCACTGACTCGGGAGGTTTTGCAGTGGAAGCTGCCACCTCTGGAGCTGGAGTGGGCGCAGGATCAGACTCATAGACTGGAACAGGCTCTGGAGAGAACTCATGGACTGGAGTGAGCTCTGAAGGACTGGAGTGGATTCTAGAGTGAAATCGTAGACTGGAACAGGCTCTAGACCAGACTCATAGACTGGAGCGGAGTCATGGACTAGAGTGGACTCTGGATCAGACTCATAGACTGGAGCGGATTCTGGAGCTGAACCATGGGCTGGAGTGGACTCTGGAGGAGTAGAAGAGCAGTGTGTAGCCCAAAAACACAGAATGGCGACTGCCTTTACAGGGAGCACTGAGGATAGGGGTCCAGTCTCTGTGACGACCAGAGCTGAGGCACTTGGGATGCCTGCTTCTCTGACTGAAACCAGCGGTGGGTCCGCCAAACTGGAAACCAGCCTCAAACACATTTGGAATGGCTGGGTGTCTTCAAATGCAACGTTCACAATGACTGGGAACACTGAAGTGGCATCTGAGACTGTGGATTGACATCCATAACAAATGGACTCTCTGGCGTGGCGGCTATCTTGGGAAGAGACTCTGGGCTGGCGGCCATCTTGGGAAAAGACTCTGGAACTACGGCCATCTTGGGATGAGACTTCATTTTCCAAATATAAGCAATAGGTTAACCAGAATGTTTTCTTCCAAGTGTGTCGTCATCAACGCTTTTGCAGCCAATTTTGATGGCACATGTGATCGTAAGGCGGCTTCAGCGCCGATCAAAGTCGGACAAATTTTCTAACCAGAATGCATTGCTTTTGTCAGGCGGCAGCCGGTCTTTGAAAGTGAAAGTGACGTGACATGTGGCCAAGTATGCTGCATTTAACCCATCCAAAGTGCACACACACAGCAGTGAACACACACACACACCGTGAACACACACCC
>NW_015635273.1:89307-96490 GCF_001515625.1 Sinocyclocheilus rhinocerous
CGGTGCCTTGCTCAAGGGCACCTCAGTCGTGGTATTGAAGGTGGGAGAGAGCGCTGTACATTCACTCCCCCCACCTACAATCCCTGCCAGTACGAGACTCGAACCCGCAACCTTTGGGTTGCGAGTCCGACTCTCTAACCATTAGGCCACGACTTCCCCAGCAAAAACCAACGTCTGAAACAGAAACAACATTAGCCGCCCTGGATTCGAACCCACGACCTGAGAGGTTCGGGGTCAGTGGCTTAGCAGAGTGCGCCACTCAGTCGATGCATGAAGTCGAACAAGCCTAATATGTGTGTGTGTGTGTCTGTCCAATAGTCGTTATGTAAAGGAAAAACAATGAAAAAATTGTGGGTCTTCTAATAATGCCGAGTTCACACTGCACAATTTTAGCACGATTTTTCACTCGCCGACAGGTTTTGCGAAATCGCCGACAAATGCCCGAAATCGGAGGCAAATCGGTGCTCGTTCGAGTGACAATCACGCAGTGTGAATTATCAAAGACGCCATCTGAGGGAATCGCCGACACGTCGCCGATGCCCGCAAAATATTTGGCATGCTAAATATCTGGAGCAGTCTGCGATTCACAATCACGCTGTGTGAAATGAGTGACGACTTTGAAAATCGTGCAGTGTGAACTCGGCATAAGTGATAAAATGCAGTTGCAGATGTTGCAAAAACTCACTATTTGCACCAATAAAATCTACTACACTTAATGTTTTACTACAATTTACTTAATTTTTTACTACTACAAACTACAATTTTTTACTACAAACTACAACTTTTACAGTGTAATCTTCTCCTTGACATCTTGTGACTTAGCAGCACATTCCCAAAATGATACATGAAATATTTGAGATGGTGTGGGTTTAGTCACTGCACTTTGGCATTGTCTTGCGCACTTACTTCCTGTCACGTCACCCTAAACGCCATTATCAAGAGTACCACGAAGCATGTGTGTGCTTTCTACATGTTAACAAGCACATCACATGCATGTTTTACGTCAGCAGCCCCACACGCATGTCGTGGTACTCAGAGATGGAGTATTTTAATTAAATGTATTTAACATACATATTTTATCACTTTTGAGTATTTTGTCATTTGTATTTTGCTGGACAAAAAAAATCTAATGTAATTTGTAATAAACTACTTTGAGAGACAGTATTTTGTATTTGAAATACCTCATATACGTAATCAAGTAGGTCATTTTATTCTCAGATAATACAATATCTTTCTTCACCTGTGTTAATAGTACTGCCAACTATAGCCTATCACAGTTTTCGGCTAGATGCAAGTGAATCATATGACATCCTGCTGGATCCATAGGTGGAGTCTTAAAGGGATAGTTCCCTCAAAAATGAAAATGTTGTCATTAATTCTGTTCCAAACCTGTAAGACATTCGTTCATCTTCGGAACAGAAATTAACATATTTTTGATGAAATCCGAGAGCTTTCTGTCCCTCTACAGCCAGCCATGCAACTTACACATTCAAGGTCCAGAACGGCAGGAAAGACGTCATTAAGTAATCCATGTAAACACTAGCTTTCTATTTTTTCTATTCTATCTACTTGTTTTTCTTTGTGTGTGTGTGTGCTACGTGTACTGCATTAGGCTAACCGAGACGTGTCATTTGCACTTACATATTGTTGCTCTTTTGTTAGTTTTGATTGCTTCTATTGTCCTCATTTGTAAGTCACTTTGGATAAAAGCGTCTGCTAAATGACTAAATGTAAATTTATGTCATTAAGTACATCATTAAATAATCCAATATTATGAAGCGACGTGAGTCTTCAGTGTCACATGATCTTTCAGAAATCATATACTAATTTATTAATAATGTTGGAAACATATCTTTAAATGCTTGATACTATTTTCAGGATTCTTTGATGACCAAAATGTAAAAAAAAGAAGAAAAAAAAAAGAATAGCATTTTTTTTTTGTCAAAATATACACTACCATGTTGGGGTCAGTAATTTTTTTCATTCTTTTTTTCTGAAATTAATAAAGATGTATATTATTAGAAAAATATTTCTATTTTGAATAAATGCTGTTCTTTTTAACTTTTTATTCATCAATGAATGCTTAATAAAGTACCACAGGTTCCAAAAAATACTAAGCAGCACAACTGTTTCCAACATTGATAATAACTGAGCATTAAATCAGCATATTAGAATGATTTCTGAAGGATCATGTGACTCTAAAGACTGGAGAAATAATGATGCTAACAATTCAGCTTTATATCACAGAAATAAATTATGTTTTAAATGATATTAAAATAGAAAACAGTTATGTTAAATTGTGATGACATTTCAAAATATTACTTTTTTTCTGTATTTTTGATCACATAAAGGCAGGTTGATAAGCATAAGAGACATTTGACCGGTACTGTACCTTGTTCCTTTTATTTCATACATTTATTTTATATCTGCTTTAAAGGTGCTGTATGTAAGTTTTTGACTCTACTAAAGCATAAAAATACCATAATATGTTTGCAGATATTTAAGAAACATGCCAAGTTAACATATTTGTTTATCTGAAAAACAATGCTAAAGTCAGTTATTCTCCTTTGAAAATTTGCGTTCCGGGCCGGAATGTCGGTCTCTGTTTTGGTTTGTGTAACCCGCCCACTGCCAGTTTACCCAATTGTATTTCGGACAGGTAATTAGCTAAAGTTGGTTAACTGATGTATCCTGGTTACTAGTAGGAATATTTTAATTTAATTCGACATTCAGACAGTACTCGCGTTTACTGTGTCGTGATACCTGGATGGTAAGACAGCATTTATTCGAGACCGTGTGGCCGACTAGTGCGGAGGTGCAGAAGGGTCATGGCTGTTTATCATATTGGTAACAACTGTGACAGAAAAATATGAAAACTACGAAATACAAATACTACAACCTACACTCTCTTCTCCTTCTCCTCTCCCTTCCACTCTTCCTCTACGTTTGGCGCTTTTCCACTGCATGGTACGGCACGGTACGGCTCAGTACGGTTCACTTTTGGGGGGATTTCCACTGTGTACAGTACCTGGTACCTGGTACAAATGCGACCTCCGGAGGACGCAGCAGCAGCCTCCGAAATGAGATGCAGATTCAGATTTATAAAAATACACATGAGGTGGTTTATAATTTGCAAACAATACAAATATTGCAAACGTACACATTAGCTGATCAACTTACAGTGTAAGGCTCAATGCTTTTCATCGTCAGGTGCGCTCGTTCCTGTTGGTGTCGTCAATCTGGCAACCTGCGTGTGCGTCAAGTCTGAGGAGGAGGGACCGGTGAAAAAAACCTCTCCGATATTTTGAATTTGGACTGCAATACCTAGTTCAACCACTCGGTGTCAATCTTACATACAGCACCTTTAAAATATTTTTAAAAAGATGCTCCACCCAAAAAGTGAAAATTCTTTCATCTTCCTCATGTTATGACTTTGTTCCTTTTTGTATTCTTTTAGAACACAAAAGATATTTTAAATATGATGAAAAATTTTAGGTTTTGGAGTGAACTACCTCATAAATATATAATTTTTTCCCCATTTTTTTCTCCTTCTTTACCACACTCTTAATCATCTTCTATGATTCCGGTGAGCCACACATTTTAAATGTATTGGTTCAGGTTGGCTGTATGGGCCAGTAAACTTAGAAGCCATTCTGGTGGTAAACAAAAGAACAAAACGTAAGAGAAACTGAACTTAAAAACAGCCTGGTAAATGGCAAACTGGACAAGCCCAACTGTGAACTTCAGTGTTGTTGACGGTGTTATCACTCGTGCCAAAAAAAAAAAAAACTGCAGAATGAGCGCCCTCTCAAATGGTGAAGCAGTCTTTGTTGCACCATGGAGCACAGCAGCTGCACCCTTTGAGGAGAGTGTAACATATCATTAAGAACTATAACACGTCGTCAAATTATGGCAGGGATCGATTGTTTCTGGGTCCAAGAACAACCCTGTACTTAACCACTCCGCTTCTCCTGTCTGAAGAAGATGAAAACGTTGCCAGGACAAGCCCTCATTCTGCCTTCTGTAACAGTGACAGGAGAGGAGCAGGACCTCTTCACTAGAAGAGGATGCCTTACTCTGAAAGGGCAGGTAAAGAATGTGAGTATTTTCAATGATCTGATTTAGCAAAGAGTTTCATTTGTAATGCATTGTATTTAGATATTTCATATCTGATAATGCTTACTAAGACTGAATTTATGGCAAGAAAATCTGATATGAACTGCATCACAAAGTACCTATAAGCTATCATAACAAACCTATGCCCTTGTGTGATGATTCAGCAAAATGTTAACAACAGGCTATAATTTACAGTTGTAGGTTCCAAGGATGACTACGGTGCAAGACGCCCAAGTTCCCATCTTGGATTTGCATTGAAATGTGGCCCATATTTGATGTTTCCTTCTGGCGTGACAAGGCCCTTGAAGAGCTTCACCTCAACAGTCAGGTCATCAACCACCATCTGAAGGCTGTCATCAGGCGTGATGGCCACTGCAAGCTCAACTCCTCACCGTACACTACTGTTGAGGTATACAATATATTAGACAACATATATTAAATTGCTTTGCCAGAAATCATTTTGAAATCTGTCAAAGTTGCTTTCTCCCATGCGTCCAGTGCAGAAATCTTGTGGGGCAGATGACTCCTTATAGGAATGAAAAAAGTGCAGGATCTAGAGACTTGTTTAAAAAGCTGAATGTCTTATAACTTGAGTGCCGCGTGTTTGTAATGCCGTGTTGTGTGCGAGATGCTGCTAAAAGACTTGGGACCCGAGCACAACATTCAAAACTTTCACAACCCTACTAAAAGCTACTGAGCAAATACATAAGACAGAGTACTGAATAATATTACATAATTATTCTTGAATATTTCAGTTCTAAGATTGAGTGCTCACAAAAGATCTCGCACTTCTCTGACACCCCTTTTCTCTGGATCTGGCTTCTCTTAGTAAGATCTCTCTAATGAAAGTAGCCACTTCCATTATTGATCCTATTCGGTTGTTTAAATCATGTTTTGCCTCCCTAGGCTGTTGTCCTTAATATAATAAATGATTTCCTGTGCTGTGGAGTGGTGCCAGCAGCATTTAAAATAGCTGCTGTAACCCCGGTCCCCCCAAAAAACTTCTGTTGATTTTGACAATCTCAATAATTTTCAGCCCATCTCCAATCTTCCCTTTATAGCTAAAATCCTTGAGCGTATTGTGGCTTCTCAGTTGCATACTCATCTCACTGATAACCTTTTTGAACCACTCCAATCTGGCTTTCGTAAACTCCACAGCACTGAAACAGCTTTAGTTAAGGTTACTAATGATCTGTTGATTGCTGCAGACTCTGGTTGTCTTTCAATTCTGATTCTTATAGATCTAAGCACAGCGTTTGACACAGTCGATCATGCTCTGTTACTTATTTGCTTAGAAACTGTTTTTGGTGTTACTGACACTGTATAAATAGGTTCAAATCTTACCTTTCAGACCGTAGACAATTTATTTCCCTGAGTGGATGTCGTTCCAAAGTCGGTTTAGTTCAAGTTGGTGTCCCACAGGGTTCCATTTTGAGCCCCCTACTTTTTAGTATGTACATCTTTCCTCTTGGTCAGCTTCTTAGATCCCTTGGTCTCAAGTTCTATTTTTACGCAGACGACACCCAGATTTACATTCACACTAAACCTGGTGATACCACAGCTAATCTGGGGGTGATATTTGACACTAATCTAACCTTCAATCCTCATGTCCAGGATACAGTAAAAAAATAAAAATTAATCTCAGAAACATTGCCCCATGTTATCCCTTTCGGTTGCTGAAAAAATTATTAAGACTTTTGTTTTTTCTCGTATCGATTACTGTAATGCGTTGCTTGCTGGGGTTTCTAAAACCACCTTAAAGGGATAGTTCACCCAAAAATGAAAATTTGATCTTTATCTGCTTACCCCCAGGGCATCCAAGATGTAGGTGACTTTGTTTCTTCAGTAGAACACAAACGGAGATTTTTAACTCCAGCCGTTGCAGTCTATCAGTCGTATAATGCATGGCAATGGTAACGAAATCTATGAGAGTAAAAAAAACATGCACAGACAAATCCAAATTAAACCCTGCGGAAGTGATCTCTCGTGCGTATACGTTACACAGTGCAGTCATTGTAGGTACGACGGCTAATCAAAATGGTACTTACTTGCGCTTATCCGGATTGTTCAAACCGACTTAAAACTAAAAGATTACTTTCTCTCGCGCGAACTCATTCGGGAGTGGTGACTTTCCACGTATTCCCAACTTCTGAGCCTGCTCGCCTGAAGTTATGGTTGATTGCTCTTCAGCTGGATATCAACACAGCCATTAACGTAAACTACGCCAGAGCACGTACACACCTCACGCACCGGATGCCAAAGACAGTTGGACATAGTGGTGTATTAGAGGTAAAAAATGATATAAATACTGTTCGGTTTCTGGCACAAACCGATCGTTTCGTGTCTTAGGACATCAATGTGTCGTCACGAGCCGCAGGGTATACTTTGGATTTGTCTGTGCATGTTTTTTTTACTCTCATAGATTCAAACTCTTGATTTCTTCATGCCCTTTGTTTCTGCTATAGCTCTAATTGACTTCCTCTTTTCTTTTAGCATCTAAATTGCTTGCTTTTCTCTCGAAGTCAGCTCCCTTGTCTTCATCCTGGTTTGTGTGTGTCGTCATTGAATGCAAGACTCAGAATTCAAAAGCAATGGATATAACTGATACGACATATTCCCTGCTTTTAATACCTAAACAATTAATGCAACAGGACACCGCTGATCACTTAGAGAGATCTGTGAGGCAACTGTCCCAATACTTATGCTCACATCAGATAGGGGGATGAAACTCTAAAAGTGTTGATCTTGCTAGTTGGTAAAACATGTATTTGTTGAAACACCCAATAATAAAATGTGACAATTTGTAGTTTTGTCTCATATTCATCTTTTAGACATATTTACAGATTTATTGACTCCACAGCAAACAGAGCAATTTTGTCTTTACTGTTCCAATACTTATGGAGGGCACTGTATATATGTGCTTAAGTCCTTCTTAAGTTGGTCAAAAGCACTCTAGAGTTCAGCTAAATGTATTTAATACTAGGCATGCACGATATTATCGGACCAATATTGGTATCGGCCGATAATGGCTTTAAATGTAAATATCGGCATCGGCCCGATATGAAAA
>NW_015635273.1:96541-99193 GCF_001515625.1 Sinocyclocheilus rhinocerous
TTTCGTGTCTTAGGACATCAATGTGTCGTCACGAGCTGCAGGGTTTAATTTGGATTTGTCTGTGCATGTTTTTTTTTACTCTCATAGATTTTGTTACCATTGCCATGCATTATACGACTGATAGACTGCAACGGTTGGAGTTAAAAATCTCAGTTTGTGTTCTACTGAAGAAACAAAGTCACCTACATCTTGGATGCCCTGGGGGTAAGCAGATAAACATCACATTTTCATTTTTGGGTGAACTATCCCTTTAAGTAAGCTGCAGTCAGTTCAAAATTCAGCTGCTAGAATCCTGACAAGGACCAGGACAAACGAGCATATCTCTCCAGTTTTAGAATCATTGCACTGGCTCCCTGTCAGGTTTCGGATTGATTTTTAAAATTCTCATGCTGACCTACAAGGCTTTGCAAGGTTTGGCACCACATTATTTGTCTCAATCGTTAACTGTTTATACTCCAAATCGTGATCTCCGTTCCTCTGATTCTGGTCTTTTAGTGGTACCCTCTACTCGTTTACGATCTATGGGTGATCGGGCCTTTTCTTCTTGTGCGAGAATTCTCTTCCCCCTGAGATCAGACAGGCTAAATCTTTTAGTGTTTTCAAATCTGCTCTTAAAACGTACTTTTCAGAATAACTTTCAAGTGATTTCTTTGTGTCATTTGTATGATTATTTAACTTTTTTTTTTAAATTGTTATTATTGCCATTTTTTTTTACCTCTTTTTATTCTGTGTAAAGTGCTTTGAGGCGTTATAGAAAATAAGGCCAACATATTCGAAAATTTGACTCATTGATATCCATGAAATAAAAATGTTTTAGCTCACCAGATATAAACACCTTAGATAGACAATTTCAGCAGTTTCACCACGAATACAGATAAGTGATACCACCACCACCAGAATTAACTGTCTGCTTTATTATAAAATGCTCACTGTGACCACTTCACTGAGATAAAACACATTCTTTGCAACCCGTTTAAGATGCATAATTTTATGTTAAGTTAGAATAGCTTGAACAGCAACAAATAATAACACTACAGTGAAATAACTAACTAGGAACAATCATCTAGCCCTCTAAACATGAAAATGTATTTCATCATACCTTTAAGCTTACTCAGTAGAGCTGCGTTCTTCATTGCGCAGGAAGTTTGTGTGTAAAAAGTGCCAATCAAAATGTGACTTTGTGAAATGGACTCTCTTTAATGAAGTTGTTTCTGTAGTAGCCTAATATTGATTTGTAGCCTATTTATTATGTTCCAGATTACTGAACAACCACCGTGAAGGAGATAGTCGTCACTGGATTGTCAGATGTCGATGAGGAGCTGCTCTTCCTCACAAATGACTAATTAATTTACCGGATCATCTGAGCTTTTTCAAGAAACTACTGAGGAGCTCATCTCTCAGCTGCCTCTGAATTTAGAAGTAACTCACGAACGTCACAAAATTGTAGAATTCAGGCACTTGACTTCTAGTTACAATGAAATGCAATTTTAGTTTGGCGTGATGGAAATACTGAAGTTCTCAGTCTAAAAAAGCTGATGTTTCCATTCTGTTGGTCTGAAAGGTCGAGCCTGATCTCATTCAAATGTGTATAAAACAGCAAAATTTTCTGTTTCTATTTGTCGTGCTAAGCAGAATTTAGGTATGTTACACTTGAAGCGGTGCTGTGCAGACAGATTGGTGTTTGTATGACATCAAAGTACTGAATCTCTCTTGCTGTACTTTGATGTCAAACACTGATTGGTCTGTGCAATGGAATATACCTATTGCCTTTGGCGTGCATATGATATGCAATTTGTTGGCATGCATATGATACACGCTTTTTGAATATAATGCACATCTACTTCACACCGCTAATCCTACCCATTGCGTATCTCAGTGGTTCCCAACCGCGTTCCTGGTAATATTAAGTAAATTATGACAATTTTAATTTTTTGGTGAACTATCCTTTCATCAGATTATTTTATTTGAAACAAAGGTTTCTGAGCTAACCGGAGTTTAAATGTGGGCCATGTTCTTTGAAGTTATATAGTTCTCCACTGCAGTCTTTAAGGTGTGAGGTGTATTCAGATTAGCGCAGAGCATGTAGTCCTTCAAAGTTTGCCTGAAGCTGTTCCTCACCACATGTACTAAGTTTTACGTAAAATACATACAAATTCTCATGAGATCACATTGCACATACACATTTATATATACATACAGAAAACATACTTAAACCGCATAAAAAGAACTAAAAGTACCAGTAATTATCCAGTTATGCAAAAGCTGCATTCATACACCTTATTAGACATTATATACTCACACCTCACAGAGAATATGTCGTCTTCTTTGCTATTGTCATCACATACTGAACTTCCTGAGTTTGACTGGGACTATGGGTCTCCAAATGTGGAGAACAGAATAATACAGCAACAATAGGGTCATGGGGAAAATCAGTCTTAAAGGGTTAGTTCACCCAAAAATGAAAATTAGGATATGTTTTACTCACCCCAGAGCCATCCAATGTGTATATGACTTTCTTCTTTCAGACGAATCCAGTCAGAGTTATATTAAAAACGATCTTTGATCTTTCAAGCTGTTTAATGCCACTCAGCGGGTGTTGCATGCTTCAATCCAAAAGAAGTTAAATAAAAAGCGCCCATCCATAAAAATAAA
>NW_015635273.1:99517-106276 GCF_001515625.1 Sinocyclocheilus rhinocerous
GATATAAGCCGAGAGGAGACTGGTTTTCCTTTGCTAAAGTAAGGAAACTTTGCTTCCTTTGCTCCTGTTAACAAACGTTGGTTTTCACGAGACTCACCGGCGCATGCGCAACGCTGACCTCATACGTCATGCTCCCGGAGCTGCTTCTGTGTACAACTGTTGGTGCAAGCTACATTAAAGTGATTATTACGTCTTGAATATGGATTTTTTTCTTACAAAAACGCATCGATTCGCTACAGGATGCCTTTGTTCACCCCCCGGAGCCGTGTGAGACACTTTTTTTTATGGATGGGCGCTTTTTATTTAACTTCTTTTGGACTGATGCATGCAACACCCGCTGAGTGGCATTAAACAGCTTGAAAGATCAAAGACAATTTTTAATATAACTCCGACTGGATTCGTCTGAAAGAAGAAAGTCATATATACACCTAGGATGGCTCTGGGGTGAGTAAAACAGCCTAATTTTCATTTTTGGGTGAACTAACCCTTTAAATACCCTTGAATAAAAACAAAACACTTCACACAAGAACTTATACATTTTTGGACAGAACCAAAATAAATGACCCAACGTTCTCTCGTTGGACTTACATTTTATACATCAAGGTACATCAATAAATTAGAATGTCATGGAAAAGTTCATTTATTTCAGTAATTCAACTCAAATTGTGAAACTCGTGTATTAAATAAATTCAATGCACACAGACTGAAGTAGTTTAAGTCTTTGGTTCTTTTAATTGTGATGATTTTGGCTCACATTTAACAAAAACCCACCAATTCACTATCTCAACAAAATAGAATACTTCATAAGACCAATAAAAAAAAAAAATTAGTGAATTGTTGGCCTTCTGGAAAGCATGTTCATTTACTGTACATGTACTCAATACATGGTAGGGGCTCCTTTTGCTTTAATTACTGCCCTAATTCGGCGTGGCATGGAGGTGATCAGTTGTGTCTCTTGTTTCTCATTTTCCTCTTGACAATACAAGATTCTCTCTGGGGTTCAGGTCTGGTGAGTTTGCTGGACAGTCAAGCACACCAACACCATGGTCATTTAAACAACTTTTGGTGCTTTTGGCAGTGTGGCCAGGTGCCAAATCCTGCTGGAAAATGAAATCAGCATCTTCAAAAAGCTGGTCAGCAGAAAGAAGCATGAAGTGCTCCAAAATTTCTTGGTAAACGGGTGCAGTGACGTTGGTTTTCAAAAAACACAATGGACCAACACCAGCAGATGACATTGCACCCCAAATCATCACAGACTGTGGAAACTTAACACTGGACTTCAAGCAACTTGGGCTATGAGCTTCTCCACCCTTCCTCCAGACTCTAGGACCTTGGTTTCCAAATGAAATACAAAACTTGCTCTCATCTGAAAAAAGGACTTTGGACCACTGGGCAACAGTCCAGTTCTTCTTCTCCTTAGCCCAGGTAAGACGCCTCTGACGTTGTCTGTGGTTCAGGAGTGGCTTAACAAGAGGAATACGACAACTGTAGCCAAATTCCTTGACACGTCTGTTAACCTGGTGTGAGAATAATGCAATCATATTGCAACTTTATATTGAATGAGCTGATGGAACACGACCTAATGTCTAGAAGTGTCTTCTGAAATATATATACCTAGGTCTTTCTCCCAGGACATCTTCAAATTTTGTGGGAGTAACCCTTGAGTCATTGAAATATTCAACAAATCTAGAAACAAGACCCTTCAATTTGACTTCAGATGCCATACAAAGATAATGATGTTCAGGGCAATTCTAAGTTTTTAATTGGGATATTACTTTTAACGTAATTCCATACCTGTAATTATCTGAAGAAATTAGAAAGAAATCGCTCCTTTTTCTAAACCTGGTCACTCTGAGGAAAACGGCAATTTCTTCCCAGAATGAGTTTGTAAATGATGATTCCGTTCATTTAGATACTTGAAACTCTTCTCGCAATGAAGGCACTTGTAAGGTCTCGCTCCTGTGTGAACTCTCATGTGAATCTTTAGGTTCCTTTTTACTGCGAAACTCTTTCCACACTGTTTGCAGGTGAAAGGTTTCTCTCCAGTGTGAGCTCTTACGTGTTTCTGAAGGTTTGCAGTGTTTTTTAAACTCTTTCCACAGTGATGGCACAAGAAAGGCTTTTCTCCGATGTGAATTTGAACATGATTCTTAAGGCGATTCGTGTCTGAGAAACTCCTTTCGCACTGATGACATTTAAAACCGTTTTCTCTTGAATGAGTGCTCATGTGATAATTAAGGCTTTCTTTATATCTCAAACTCTTTCCACACTGAGCACATATGAACGGTCTCTCTTCATTGTGAACTCTCATGTGAGTCCTAAAGTTTTCTTTACATATGAAACTCTTTCCACACAGTTTGCAGCTGAAAGGTCTCTCTCCAGTATGAATTCTCATGTGGGAATTAAGGAGTCTTTTCTGTTTAAAACTTTTTCCACACTGAACACATACGAATGGTTTCTCTCCAGTGTGAACTCTCATGTGAGACGTAACATCTCCATTTCGTTTGAAACTCTTCCCACACTGTTTGCAGGTGTAAGGTCTCTCTCCAGTGTGAGTTTTCATGTGGACATTAAGCGTTTTTTTATGCGTAAAATACATTCCACACTGATCACATATGAATGGTCTCTCTCCAGTGTGAATTCTCATGTGAGTCTTAAGGTTTCCTTTACGTGTGAAACTCTTCCCACACTCTTCGCAGGTGTAAGGTCTCTCTCCAGTGTGAATTCTCATATGGACATTAAGGTGATATTTATGTGCAAATCTCTTTCCACACTGAGAGCATATGAACGATTTCTTTTCAATGTGAGTTTTCATGTGGACTTTAAGGCTTTCTTTTCGATTGAAAATTTCTCCACACTGTTGGCAGGTGAAAGAGCTCTCTCCAGCGTGAATTATTAAGTGGGAATTAAGGTTTGTAGTTTGTGTTTTTTGAGCTTTTTTTGGTGAGGAAGTCTTTTCAGTCTGTGAGCAACCAATCGATTTTTCTTCAGTTTTGAAATCATGCTGTTTTTCATTTTGATCTCTCTCTTCCGTTTCATTCAGTTCTTGACTCTCCTCTTTCAGCGCCATCGGGTCTGAGGTGAAAAGAGACAAATACAAGTTTAATGGCACAAAGAGACAGACATTCAAACATTTAGACTTGTGCTGTCTATTGATTAAACACATTAACTTATTAATTGCAAGTTATCAGTAATTAATTGCATATTAAAAAAATAGCATTATATTGTTATAATTTCACATTGAATCTCCAAATTAATATAGAAACAACAAAAATTGTGTATTTAAAATATATTGTATAATGGCATCTTTTTCCCCCCAAGTAGCCTATTGTTAGTGAAGGCCATTGTCATTAATAAAGAGACCAGTAGCTGTTTTTGTATCACATTTTCCCCTCAAATTTAGCCATTAATTATAGCAATTCAGCACTATTAAGTATCACTGAAAGCCATGATTTTTAACATTTATTAGGCTTTTAAAAATAGTGAACATAAAAACATTCACAAAGTATAATTTATGTATAAACTATAAATTGAATATAGTGATCTTTATTCAAGCTACAAAAGTTAATCGGCGAGCAGAACAGAGCAGTGGTTGATTTCTCAGTCTTTCTCTTTCTTTTTTTTATTTACATCAATGACTCAAACTGCAGCAGGTTTCGCTTTAATGCTGCATTCCCAGCGTGATCTTTTAAAAAAAATAAAACATACATTTTTGACTTCGTTGATTGATGCCGAAACATGAAATTTGCACGTATTTCACAGTTTAAAAAATAAAATTACTACATATTTACAGCTAAAAAGTAAAATATTTATTAATCAATTATATCAAATATGTGTATCAATACATTTTTATCGATAAATGATTTAAATTTTTAGACCCCTTAACCTACCCCCAAACCTAAACATAGCCATTTTATGAATATTCAATATATAACGATATAAAACATAATAGACGGAAATATGCATGGAAATTACTATTTTAGTAACCAATAAATCAGAGGTGCCCAACCCTGTTCCTGGAGATCTACCTTCCTGCAGAGTTGATCAAACACAACTAAACCAACTAATTAGGATCTGAAGGAGCACTTGATAATTACAGACAGGTGTGTTTGATCAGGGTTGGAACTGAACTCTGCAGGAAGGTAGATCTCCAGAAACAGGGTTGGGCACCCCTGCTCTAGTCTAGATACATCCGTAACCATCTCTTAAAAATGTGCATTATAAAGAAAAACATGACAGACAGCCAACTCAAATCACAATTATTTAATTATTGCCAATGTCAAAGGGGCTGTTTACACCTGGTCACTTCATGTGTTTTGTCTGATCGGATAGCAATCCGATCATGAAAAGACCAGGTGTAAATGCCCTCCGAAACGCATTCGAGACGGATATAAATCAGATCGCTCAAACCACTTCAACAGGTGGTCTGGGCCGCCGCATTCCAGACGAAACTGGACCAGTGTAAATGCATCTGATTGTTGAAACCACATATGTAAATTTTGCAACATGCATCGCCGCGGACGAGTAGCTGAGTATCTCTTCAGCAAGCCGAATGAAACAGTAAGACGCAGACGGTCAACACACAATCATCTTCATTAAAAGTAGTAAGACAAACCTATCTTTCCAGTGCTGATGCTGCGCGCTCTCTCCTATTGCGGTCTTTGATCTTGAAATGAGCTGATAATTAATAAAATGCAGCGCTTATCTTTTGATTTCGTTGACGTGAACTTGACGTGAACTCCGTTAAATTTAAATATAGCGCGGGAATTGAAGATCGGATTTATATCCGTTTTGCGACGACACATTTATGTGGCCAAGTGTAAATGGAAACATTTTAACAAATCAGATAGATATCCAATCAACGAAAACGCATGAATTGACCAGGTGTAAACAGGCCCAAAAGCAGTACCAAAAGTAGTCCAAATGAAGATGCTTTGCAGTTGCAGTTCTCTCCGATTCAATACAAGTTTTGTGTGAGTTGCAGAGCAGAATTTAAATTGTCAATCGCAAATATTGTCCAGAATACGAAACTTTGGGCTTCTTTTTTTGTTAAGTTGCGTTAAATAAATCCCATGAGTTGTACAACCCCGCGGGTTGAGTTTTTTGGACTTATTTATTAAAAAAAAAAAGCATTTTACGGTTTCTATTTTCTCCAGTGCATTGACTGGCACTCTGCTCAAAGCTAACAGCCAATCAGTGCAATAATATTGAGTACCGAAGATGTCAATTCTGCAATGCTCGTCGCCATTTTTGTGTCCGACGTGACAATGAACACGGCACATCTAAATGAGATTTAATGAATAATAATATATTAAAATAATAAATTACCTTTTACTACCATTTTCCACACTGAGCCTTGGACTTGATTGTATTTTTAAGACCTTAACATGGGTACAGCAAGTGTAACTCTTAGCCCATTATAATGTAAGGTACTGATTACTTCTACATTTAAAACTGACATCAGCTCGAAGCACTTTTGAGTCAATGATAGCGTAACAAGAAGCGCGCGCATGAACGTAATCGGTGTAATAAGCGTTGTTTACGCTTAGGGTAAAGTGTGCGTATGCTTTGGGATACTCTCCAAAATGGCGGAAGACAGAAACTCGGGGGAGAAGAATTGTTGAATAAAGTCGTTATTTTTGTTTTCTTTGCACACAAAAAGTATTCTCGTAGCTTCGCAAAGCTGAAGTTGAACCACTGATGTCACATGGACTGTTTTACCGATGTCCTTGCTACGTTTCTGGACCTGGGAACATTACAGTTACGTTGCTGTCTATGGAGGGTCAGACAGCTCTCAGATTCCATCAAAAATATCTTAATTTGTGTTCCGAAGATGAACGAAGGTCTTACGGGTTTGGAACGACATGAGGGTGAGTAATTAATAACAGAATTTTCATTTTGGGGTGAACTAACCCTTTAATAATGCTTTGTCTGGAAATGACTGTTTTATTTGGATTATGTTGTCAAAACACACAAAACATGCAATAGTGAGGGGGAGTTGATACTGTTTCCTATGCAATGACGTTAGCCAATCATAACAGTGGCAGATTCCTGAGAAGCCTTAAAGGACACGCCCCTTAAAAACAGCCTGTTTCTGAGAGAGGTTCAGAATGAGGGTTGAAAATAATTTTCCCACATATTTATTTGTTTGTTTGTTTTTTGTTGTTGTTGTTTTGTGCAGAAAAACTTTATTAACATTATAAGTAAACCTCAAGGAACCTATTAAAATAATCATTTAAAAAATCCATGTTATGACCTCTTTAATAGACTAAAGCCTCGTACACACCGGGACGATTATCGCGCACGCTTATCGCCAACGTTTTTCGACGCGTCTTTTGTGTTCATACCCAAGCGATTTTCGCTGGCAGACACCAATGAGACCAGCAGCTCTACATTCATCTTGCCTCGATGCATCTTCTTGGTCTACTTACTTCCTCTTTGTCGTTAGGTATCAATGTGTGCTCGGCAAGACCGTTTTGTGCTTGAGCGCCACCAAGTCGTGTTTTAAATGTAACTTCAGCAGCTCCAGGCACGTGAACAAAAGCGGCAATCTCATTGGTCGGCCAGTTTTTAACGCGGCCGTCAAACCAAAAAAACGAGCCCGAGGCGTTTTTTTTTAAATTACGCTTCGCGTTTTGCGCGTTTTGCACACTCACATTGGCGCCCTTTGTTTAGTCACGAGGCGTTAAATGTCGGCGATAATCGCGCACGATATTCGTCCCCGTGTAAACAAGCCATAAGGAGGACACTTTTACCTGA
>NW_015635273.1:107542-111429 GCF_001515625.1 Sinocyclocheilus rhinocerous
CCATTTTAGAGAGTATCACAACACATACGCACGCTTTCTCCTAAGTGTAAACAACACTGATTGCGCAGATTACGTTCATGCGCGCGCTTTCTCCCCCGAACGTAAACAACGCTGATTACGTCGATTACGCTCTTGGGTACTCTCCAAAATGGCGGAAGACGTAACTCAGGGAAGAAGAATTGTTGAAAAAATTATTATTTAGTTAGTTATTTTTGTTTTCTTTGCGCTCAAAAAGTATTCTCGTTCGCAAAACTGAAGTTGAGCCACTGATGTCACATGGACTGTTTTACCGATGTCCTTGCTACGTTTCTGGACCTGGGAACATTACAGTTACGTTGCTGTCTATGGAGGGTCAGACAGCTCTCAGATTCCATCAAAAATATCTTAATTTGTGTTCCGAAGATGAACGAAGGTCTTACGGGTTTGGAACGACATGAGGGTGAGTAATTAATAACAGAATTTTCATTTTGGGGTGAACTAACCCTTTAATAATGCTTTGTCTGGAAATGACTGTTTTATTTGGATTATGTTGTCAAAACACACAAAACATGCAATAGTGAGGGGGAGTTGATACTGTTTCCTATGCAATGACGTTAGCCAATCATAACAGTGGCAGATTCCTGAGAAGCCTTAAAGGACACGCCCCTTAAAAACAGCCTGTTTCTGAGAGAGGTTCAGAATGAGGGTTGAAAATAATTTTCCCACATATTTATTTGTTTGTTTGTTTTTTGTTGTTGTTGTTTTGTGCAGAAAAACTTTATTAACATTATAAGTAAACCTCAAGGAACCTATTAAAATAATCATTTAAAAAATCCATGTTATGACCTCTTTAATAGACTAAAGCCTCGTACACACCGGGACGATTATCGCGCACGCTTATCGCCAACTAAAACGAGCCAGAGGCGTTTAAAAAAAAATTTACGCTTTTACGCCTCGCGGTTTGCGCGTCGGTGCACACTCACATTGGCGCCCTTTGTTTAGTCACGAGGCGTTAAATGTCGGCGATAATCGCGCACGATATTCGTCCCCGTGTGAACAAGCCATAAGGAGGACACTTTTACCTGATCATAATGACATGCTTGTTTTCCTCATCAAGAACATGTAAAACAATATAGAAAAGATATGCTGACAAGTTAAAAAAGTTTAAAGCTATGTACATTCTGTACAATAATAACTGCAGTCTGCTTTATTGGCATTTTTTTAATTCGCTCTGCCTTTAAATGCTTTTTGTTTAATGTTTTTAGCTACAAAACACGATGTAGCTTGATGTTTAAGCTTCGATAAAAAAAATTAAATAAAATCTGTCTCAAACTTAATTTGAATAAATGAATATTCGTTTATGAGCTCAAATATTTAAATGTAATATTTGTGGAAAATGCCCATCTCTAGTATCGTCTCAGTGAGCTGTTTGAGGCTTTACGCATGCACAGTAAAGCCAATTTAAAGTTTTCTGATATTTCAGTGTGCATAAGAAACTTTTGGAAAATGCTTTAAAAGCGCTAGTGTGGATGGAGAGCGTTTTAAAATGAAAACACCGTTTTCATGTGCATCTGGATTAATGTAGACGTAGCCTTAGTGTCCACTGGCTGTTTTATTTGCTCACCAAATCCCTTTAAATTAACAAATGTAGACAGCATGCAGTAGCCAAATGTAATCACTCACATTTCAAGGTTTGCTTTAAGCAACGATTTTGTTAGATATTTTTGCGTAATTAAGTGCTAGAAATTAATGGTTTTAATTTTAGAAGCAGATTTTTTTTTAGGCTAATTCCGTATTATTGTTACAATTTAAATGCATGTCATAATAACAAATGCACAATGTGAAAGCAGGATCTTCTCAGCTGCACTTGAAGGCAGTGTTATTATTTGTCTGGTTATGTGATCTCAACATGTCTGTCAACAAACCGCTTTAATTACTACACTCATAAATTCTTCATAAATATCATGGAGTACGTTTACATGGACAACAATAATCCGATTTTAACACGATTAAGCCAATACTCTGATTAAGAATCTACCATGTAAACAGAGATTTTTGATTACCTTAATCCGGCTAAAGTCATATTCGAGGTAAACAGAAATCGAATTAAAGGGGTCATATGATGCGATTTCAAGTTTTCCTTTCTCTTTGGAGTGTTACAAGCTGATTGTGCATAGATAAGATCCCTGAAGTTGCAAAGACTAAAGTCTCAAAACCAAAGAGATATTCTTTATCAAAGTTAAGACTCTGCCACGCCCCCCTAGCTTTCATAAAATTAAAAATGAAACGCCCAAAACTGTATATGGCATCATAACGAACACAAACTATATGTTTATACGTGAAATTCTGGAGGGGATGTCGGATGGCGTCGCTTGGTGACGTAATGACGTGCCATTAATCGATCTTTGTACTATAAGATGTAAAACGGGAACATGAAAGGAATATTCTGAAATCAACTCATGTAAACACCATAATCGTAATATTGTCTTATTCAGAATAAGGTAAATAATTAGATTACTGATGTCCATGTAAACGTAGTCAATCATTTCAGTAGAGCTGAACATTTTAATAAGGATCAGATGAGTGAGTTCCGCTTTGAGAATGAAAACCAACCTGTTTGTTCCTCAGTATCTTCATGTTTGACTCTGAATGCTTCTTCAGTCTTCATGTCTTCACTCTCCTCTTTAATAAACTCCATCTTTGTTTGTTCCTCAGTATCTTCATGTTTGACTCTGAATGTTTCTTCAATCTTCATGTCTTCACTCTCCTCTTTAATAAACGACATCTTTGTTTGTTCCTCAGTATCTTCATGTTTGACTCTAAATGTTTCTTCAGTCTTCATGTCTTCACTCTCCTCTTTAATAAACGCCATCCCTGCTGGAAAAAACAATAGAACCATCACAGAAAATTCTAATGGTTTCCACCACAAATACCATTACAAACCATCAACTTTTAACCATTAAAACCATTAAAAATGGTTTTCTGTAGTGTGTTTTGGGACATATTCCATTAGGATTTATTGGTTTTAACACTTAAGCCACCAATAGAAAGTGACCAATTTCCAGTAGAGACCCACAGGGTCCTTTACAATTTCCATTCAAACCAATACTAGTCCCACTATAACCAGTAAAACCATTAAAAATTTTGTGATGGTGTCTATTGTTTTTTTTTCCCACGTGGATCTCAGTTGCTTCAGCAGGAGTTTTCCTGTGTGTTTGGACACTTTGTCATGTTTAAGAAGAAAATAATTAACAAAGTAATTTGCTCTCAAAAATAAATGCAAATTAAATCTCTGGATGCGTCTCAATCAGCTCCCTAGTTCAGTAGTCAGCGCACTGGGAAGGGAGAGATCGTTAATGGGACTTAAATTACCTGATAAAATATACATATAAATTATACATAATGGTAATAGTGGGTATTTATGATTTATATTTGGTATTCAATTATTTGTACATCATAATAAATAGATTACACTTTCATGAAAACATTTGCAGCTGGTTTGTAAAAGTTTTCATTGAACATGTGTTTGTTGTTCTCGTTTATCGTCTGCGCGCGCTAATTCGAATCACTGAATCATTTTACGAATGATTAATTTCTACTTCTTTCTTGTACTTGAACGATGTACTTATTCACGATATCGGGAGCGAAATGAGACGCACCTTTTCTGTTATTAATATGAGGATGCGCTTTACTCACAAAAATAACGCTAAGTAAACTATTTATTAGACCAATATCAAATCTTCCTTTAATAGGCAAGATTATTGAAAAGGTAGTTTTTAATCAGCTGAACAACTACTTAAACTCAAATGGATACCTGGACAATTTTCAATCTGGTTTCCGACCGCATCACAGAACAGAGACAGCGCTCATTAAGATAATAAATGATATTCGCTTAAATTCTGAATCTG